>NC_074666.1:61290526-61590526 GCF_029448725.1 Salvelinus fontinalis
TAATGCACAATGGCAGAAGTGTGGTATATCAGAAATAACATAATTCTTCTCTTTTTTTACCAAGACTGGAACTTGCTGTAAGCCTAAATAAAATAAAAAACAAGGAAGGGATGACTCCCTATGTCTCTCTGCTGAGTAAACTGAACTCACATGTTCATCTCATTCTGCTAGAAGTTAGTGATTCAGAGAATCTCTGACCTTTAATTATTGGATTTCTGCCATATGACACACAAGGGAATAGTTAGCCCAGATATGATCTTTTTATATATTAATAATACAAACCCAAGCTGGGGCCTCGGTTGACATTTTCGGCTGCCCATGAGACCTGCACATGTGTGGTGTTGTTTACCCGTGTGTGCCTGCTCTGGGAGGGAGGATTCTGGGGTGAGGGGTCATGGGAGGCTTCAGCTTGACCTGGTGGTGTCTTGAAACGGCTTGTTGCAGTGGAAGCCCCGTCATAGTTCAACAGCAGGTGACGGCTACTCAAACTCAAAATGAAAATGTAATTGAGCTTTACAAAGTACTAAGTTACGCCTCACATGCAAACTTAAGTAAAAATACTAAGTACTTCTTAAGTAGTTTTCTTGGGTATCTGTACTTTACAATTTATATTTTTGACAACTTTTACTTTACTACATTCCTAAAGTAAATAATGTCCTTTTTACTCCATACATTTTCCCTGACACCCAAAAGTATTCGTTACATTTTGAATGCTTGGAAAATGGTCAAATTCACACACTTATCAAGAGAACATCCCTGGTCAGCCCTATTGCCTCTGATCTGGCGAACTCACCAAACACAAATGCTTTGTTTGTAAATTATTGTCTAAGTGTTTGAGTGTGCTGCTGGCGATCCGTAAATTTAAAAAACAAGAAAATCGTGCCGTCTGGTTTGCTTAGTATAAGGAATTTGAAATGATTTATGCTTTTACTTTTGCTTTTGATACTTAAGTATATTTAAAACAAAATACTTTTAGACTTTTACTCAAGTAGTATTTACTTGGTAACTTTCACTATTACTTGATTCATTTTCTATTAAGGTTTCTTTACTTTTACTTAAGCATGACAATTGGGTACTTTTTCCACCACTGCAAACTTACATATATACACATGCACACAAACACACAAACGTGTCGATTACTATTCCCTATCGATTACTATTGCCACAACAAACAGGAAATGATTAGGTGATTCCAGTGCACCCAGAAATCTATTTGAACCATTTCAAAATCAGAACTTTAACCAAGTGTACATCGATGACAATGTATTATTCAAGTAGCTATGATGTATTATGCATTGGTACTTGTGTCTAGTGTTGTATTAGAGTAGTAGACGATACAGAATAGAATGAACGAGAATATAACATCCCATAGAACATGTCAAAAATAGAACACAGTGTAGAACAGAACATCTCTAATGAGTTCTAGGTGGGAATACTTATGTAGCCACTGCATGTGGTGGATGTTGATATGTGTTACGGCTGTCGCTCTCCTCATCCTCGGATGAGGTGAGGAGAGAAGGATCTTCAGACCAAAATGCGGTTTGCGGGAAATAAGCCATCTTTTATTTTATAACAACGATGAAAATGATGATGATGGCAACACGAAAACAAACACTTTAACAAACTTACAAAATAACAAAACGACGTAGAACGAAACCTGAACATAAACTCACATCACTAAACGTAAACTCACGGACAGGAACGTTACATCAAAACACACGAACAGCCAAACAGTCCCGTATGTGAAAATACATCGACAACGACGAAGACATCACAGGAGACAATCACCCACAAACAAACAGTGAGAACGCCCTACCTAAATATGACTCTTAGAGGAAAACGCAAACCACCTGCCTCTAATCAAGAGCCATACCAGGTAACCCAAAACCAACATAGAAACAGATAACATAGACTGCCCACCCAAAACACATGCCCTGACCATAAACACATAAAAAACAACATAAAACAGGTCAGGACTGTTACAATATGCATAATATCCTGTTCTGGTAAACCGCTTTAGATATACTGTACATGGTATTTAGCTCAGCTGCAGCCTCATTGGTGTGGTTTGAACCTCATTTTCTGGTAGGACTGCTCTGGGATTGAATGGTCTTGGTTTTACCACGCTTGTGGCCATGCCTCCATATTTACCCAGCCCAGTGTGGCTTTAAACACTGCACCACACTCCAGTTCTTTTTCACAGTCCCATTTAACTTCTTGTGAAGTAATCTGTTATTCTGCAGATCCCTGCTGCTCAGCTATGCTTGGTGGTTAGAGTCTGGATGCTGGAGTTGGAAGTAACAACGTGAAGTGTGTCCGATTTTGACAAGGTTCTGTTGCCAGAGATTTGAACTACGACTGAGCCCAGAGAACAGAAAGGAAGTGTGTGTGTGTGCGTAACTTGGTCTCAGGGCAATTTTGTTTTATTCTGTGACACTCCATTTAGTAATATATGTTACATTGTGTTAAATTACATTATGAATGGAATAGCAGTCATACAATATCATATGAATTAGAGGACATATAGCAGGGTTCCCCAACTGTTGGCCCGCGGGTGGTTTTATTATGGCCCCCCCAAGTATATAAAAAATATATATATATTAGAATTTGCATTGTTAGACATAAAAGACTGTAAAAACACCAGCAAGTCTGCTCAATTGGATGATGTAAGTTATCATAGGTCTTGGAAGTCATATAGTATTCTACGCATTTCTCTAAAACCAGGTTGCTTGTTGCGTCTTAACAACAAAGGAGAATTACGGGGAGAATTTACGTTGGTGGTTAGGTGAACAAACTACAAAAGTTTTGGATCATTTCCATTAAAGGTTGGGGGGAACTAAAGCGACAGAGGTTAGGTGAATTTACATAGAAGGATAGTTGAATTGGGTTAAGTTTAGAATAAGGGTTAGTGGAAGGGTTAGCTAAAATACTACAGTTTTTCCTGACACGATTCCAACACGCAACCTTTGCGTTGCTAGACAGTTGCGCATTACACTTACCCATCCTCCTTGACCAACTTCCCTACTTTTGTTTCTGTCTGAAGTAGCTAGACTATTAGTAGGTATCATGAGTCTTGCAGGTGCTCAGAAATATGTAAAGTATGTTTCATATGGCTCTGAGGCCAGGCTGGTGTGTGTGTGCGTATCAATTCCTCATTCCGAACCTCCGCATATAGCCTGGGTCCCCATACAGAGAAGCTTGTTTCTCTTCATTTAGATAAGGGCTACATCACTGCTGGTGGTGTGGGTGTGTTTGATAATTTAGTACGTAGAGTTTCTCTTGTCATTCATGGAGCTAGGCAACAGCTTGACAGTCTTGGCATGTTCTCAATAGAGATAGATAGAGGGTGTGTCCCAAATGGCCCCGTATGCCCTATATAGTGCACTACTTTTGACCAGCCCCCTAGTCAAAAGTAGTGCCCTATAAAGGGATTAGGGTGCCAATTGGGATGCAGACAGAACCTTGGAACCTCAGTCCCTCCCCTGAAGACATCTCGCCAGTGTCCATCTTTGTCATGTCACCTCTATTGATGCGTGATGACATCAACCCACAGACAGAGAAAGAGACTGCCTCCTAGAGTGGCGTCAGAGGGCATTGGTTCTTAGAAACTGCCTTTGGGTAAACCAACTAGAGATGTACTGTTCTGACCATTTTTAAAACAAAATCCTGTTTTAGAGACTCGAAACAACTGAGGTGACTGTTTTCTTTCTAGTTCATGTCTACCGCTGTAAAACTCTTGTGAAAGAGGTTTGTTAGAATTTGGGAGTGTTTTATCCTCTTGGAGGCACAAAGAGGACTTACTGAAAATATAATATATCCCATTTAGCAGATGCTTTTAACCAGTCGTGCGTGCATATATTTGGCATATAGGTGGCCCCAGCAGCATTGAACACTCAGCCCTTGGTGTTGCAAGTGCCATGCTCTGCTGACTCAGTCAACCAGAATCACTGTGTGAACTGATTTTTTTTTATTTTTAAGAAAAACATTTGAACCTTTATTTAACCACTACAGGATCGGTGGCCAGACCTCGGGACGGTTGAGCTAACGTAGGCTAATGCGATTAGCATGAGGTTGAAAGTAACAAGAACATTTTCCAGGACATAGACATATCTGGTATTGGCTGAAAGCTTAAATTCTTGTTAATCTAACTGCACTGTCCAATTTACAGTAGCTATTACAGTGATAGAATACCATGCTATTGTTTGAGGAGAGTGCACAGTTATGAACTTGAAAATGTATGAATATACCAATTAGGCACATTTGGGCAATCTTTACCAGATCTAATGTGTTATATTCTCCAACATTAATTTCACATTTACACAAACTTCAAAATGTTTCCTTTCAAATGGTATGAAGAATATGCATATCCTTGCTTCAGGTCCTGAGCTACAGGCAGTTAGATTTGGGTATGTCATTTTAGGCGAAAATTGAGTTTAACTAGGCAAGTCAGTTAAGAACAAATTCTTATTTACAGTGGCGGCCTACACCGGCCAAACCCGGACGACGCTGGACCAATTGTGTGCAGCCCTATGGGACTCCCATTCACGGCCCGGTTGTGATGTAGCATGAAGTTACTGAAGCATCATATCTTGTTCTCCCTCATATTGTTGTATACCCTGTAAATTGGTAGAGTGCTTATAGTCAATACTCCCCAATGAATAAACTGTGCGCTGGGCAGTCTGGCACATTCAAGAAACACTGCAAATAGGTTTAGGGCCCTGAGAAGAGAATTGCAATTTGTGTATGTTTGTGTATATTGTTATTTTCATAATGTCTCTTCACTTTGTCCTCCTCTCTATCACTTTTCTAAGAACACAAGTTGAAATTCCCTGTGAAATGACATGAATTGTCTTATTATTAATCAAATTAAAATGAAAGGAATAATGATGAAGTTCATTTTCAGGCCAGTCTTTTGCTCTTACACAGCACGGAGCTCCATCCAAGCCCTGTATTGCATTTTCTTCAGGGCCATTCTGTTTCCCTTTTTACATACATTGATATGCCGAGGCAAATAAATCAAAGAATCGTTTGATGCCTCTAATATCCTAATTTGTTCCTCTGAAGCCTCCACTTTAAAATAAATGAATGTGCACACTCTAACGCAATCCCCGAGGCACTTTTCTGTGGAGAGCTGTGACGACCAGGGGCTCTGCGTACAGTATGCATGAGTGTGTGTGTGTGTGTGCCTTTTCAAGGTGCGTTTTATATAAGATAATCCTCTTGAAAGTATGTGTGTGTGTCTCTGTCCATACCTAGATACTCTGTCAACAAGAGACTGTCTAAATACACTCCACAAAAAGAAACATTCTGAAACCTCAACCTCCTTAGTGTTTTGATTTCAGATTAAAAGTGACATTTCCTGTATGACACACACCAGATATTTTGGGTTTATGTGAGTCTATACTTCCAACATTTGTCTTCTAGACTGCTTTTAAGTCTCTTTAATTTAATAGGATTTGAGCGGTCAGTCCCCGGACTGCTCAAATGTCTACTTAATTGGAAACATAACACACTTGTATAACTCGGCATACCCACTAGCTAGAGTTACCCATACTCCAAAATATGTTCTCCTGAAGAAGACCATCGCAGTCCTTGCCTGTATCCCAAATGGGACCCTATTCCCTCTTTAGCCCAATACTTTTGACCAGGGCCCATGGTCAAAAGTAGTGCACGCCAAAGGGAATAGAGTGCAATTTGGCATCCTCGCTCAGGCTTTGAGATCTCCATGAGATGCAGCTGTAAATAGAATTGAGGTAGATTTCTAGAGCTTCATACTTTCTTTGGCTGACAAATGAAGAGTAAGACATGTAAGGTTATGTCTGGAGGGAAGTGAGCCAGTAACCCTTGACTTTTTTTTTTGTTGTACTCCATCCTAACAAATGGTTTTGTCCAGCAATACGTTGTCAGGTATGAGTAGGAGGATAAGGAAATATGGGTTCAGTCTCCTCTGCCTCCAGTAATTTAGTCCGGCCTGATGAAGATAAAAGAAGAGGGGGGATCGAGAGAAAAATAGAACGAGGGGGATGGTTCTGACAAACAAAGCCCTTTTAAGCTTTGAAAAAAACATTTGAATTCTTAAATGATTAATAATCCACCAGAGACTGTTTGGAGTACAGCCAATGTAGACGTCGTCCTCTACCTTTCCCTCTGTTTATTTTACTCTCACAAGCAATTTCACTAATTCCTCTGACTCTCTCTCTCTCGTCTCTCCCCCCGCTGTGCGTCATCTTTCATTTTAACCCTCACCTTCGTTCACCCTCAACTCATTCCTTCTCCCTCTATCAAAAGGACCACTGTAATTTACTCCTAATTTTTTCCCCATTTCTCTCTGTCCTCAACCTTTCTCTCTTCTTCACTCTCTCTCTTTCTGTGTAGGTGTAGCTATGTCAGCCATGTGTTCACGCATGTGTGCGTCCGTGTGCGCATGTGTGTGTGTGTGTGCGTGTCTCTTGTACAACCACAAAGCACTTATTGTACCATGGTTGAAACAGGTAATCTACCACAGTGTGCATTCTGTCACATTTTAACATTGGTAGGAAATGTTTTTGAATAAACATGATGTAATGAGCCATTAAACATTTAGTATAAAGTGGGAGGAATGCTGTCAATACTCGCTTTCAGAAAGTATTCACATCCCTTTAATATTTCACATTTTGTTGTGTAACAGAATTTAAAATGGACTAAATTTAGATGTTGTCACTGGCCTACTCACAATACCCAATAATGTCAAAGTGGAACTATGTTTTTCGACATTTCTACAAATTAATAAAAAATGAAAAACTGAAAAGTCTTGAGTCCATAAGTATTCAATCACTTTTATGGCAAGATTAAAGATGATTTTTGAACATCTACCTCATCTCTGTACCCCTGTAAGGTTTTTAAGTCAAGCAGTGAATTTCAAACACAGATTCAACCACAAAGACCAGGGAGTTTTTCCAATGCCTCACAAAGAAGAGCACCTATTGGTAGTTGAGTAAAACATTGTTTCAATGGTGCCGAAGGAGATGGCCGCCATTTTACGATCCCATAACCAATTGTGCTATTGTGTATTGTAGCAGGCTCTTCGCTGTGCCCCTCTGTTGTACACCCGTGCTTGGGCCTCTTGGGCATCCAGGGGCCACAGGGTTGCCATCCGGTATTGCATGTCTTCCACGTGTTCCACCATGGTTCGATGGGGCGACGGTTGCTGTTCCCAGGCTACTTTAGCCACGTCCAGCTGTCCTCGGGGTCGTCTCCCGTACAGGAGTTCAAATCAAAAGTTTATTTGTCACGTGTGCCGAATACAACCGGTCTAGACCTTACAGTGAAATACTTACTTACAGGCCCTAACCAAAAGTGTGATTTTTAAGTAAAAAATAGGTATTAGGTGAACAATAGATAAGTAGTAACAGGCCCTAATTAACAGTAAAAAGACAGTGAAAAATAACAGTAGCGAGGCTATATACAGTAGTAAGGCTATATACAGGCACCAGTTAGTCAGGCTAATTGCGGTAGTATGTACATGTAGGTATGGTAAAAGTGACTATGCATATATGATAAACAGAGAGTAGCTGTAGCGTAAAAGAGGGGTTGGCGGGTGGCGGGACACAATGCAGATAGTCCGAGTAGCCAATGTGCGGGGGCACCGGTTAGTCGGGCTAATTGAGATAGTATGAACAGGAATGTATAGTTAAAGTGACTATGAATGAACATGAATGTATAGTTAAAGTGACTATGAATATTTGGTTAACAGAGAGTAGCAGCAGCATAAAAGATGGGTTGGGGGGGCGGGGCGGGACAATGCAAATAGTCTGGGTAGCCATTTGATTACTTGTTCAGGAGTCTTATGGCTTGTGGGTAAAAACTGTTGAGAAGCCTTTTGGTCGTAGACTTGGCGCTCCGGTACTGCTTGCCATGCGGTAGTAGAGAGAACATTCAGTGACTGGGATGGTTGGGGTCTTTGACAATTTTTACAGAGTCTGAATTACCAACATGTTTCAAGCAGACCACCATAGTCCCTGTGCCCAAGAACACTAAGGTAACCTGCCTAAATGACGACCGACCCATAGCACTCATGTGTGTAGCCATGAAGTGCTTTGAAACGCTGGTCATGGCTCACATCAACACCATTATCCCAGAAACCCTAGACCCACTCCAATTTGCATACAGCCCCAACAGATCTACAGATGATGATCTCAACACTGCCCTTTCCCACCTGGACAAAAGGAACACCTACGTGAGAATGCTATTCATTGACTACAGCTCAGTGTTCAACACCATAGTGCCCTCAAAGCTCATCACTAAGCTAAGGACCCTGGGACTTAACACCTCCCTCTACAACTGGATCCTGGACTTCCTGACGGGCCACCCCCAGGTGGTAAGAGTAGGGAACAACACATCCACCACGCTGATCCTCAATACGGGGGCCCCTCAGGAGTGTCTGCTCAATCCCCTCCTGTACTCCCTGTTCACTCATGACTGCATGACCAGGCACAACTCCAACACCAAGTTTTCAGATGACACAACAGTGATCACCGACAACGATGAGACAGCCTATAGGGAGGAGGTCAGTGACCTGGTGCCAGGACAACAACCTCTCCCTCAATGTGATCAAGACAAAGGCGATGATTGTGGACTACAGGAAAAGGAGGACCGAGCACGTCCCCGTTCTCATCGACGGGGCTGTACTGGAACAGGTTGTGAGCTTCAAGTTCCTTGGTGTCCACATCACCGACAAGGTTTCATGGTCCAAACACACTAAGCCTATTCCCCCTCAGGAGACTTAAAAGATTTGTCATGGATTCTCAGTTCCTCAAAAGGTTATACAGCTACACCAAGAGCATCCAGACATGGCAACTGCTTGTTCTCCGACCACAAGGCACTACAGAGGGTAGTGGGTAGTACAACCCAGTACATCACTGGAACCAAATTTCCTGCCATCCAGGACCTCTATATCAGGCGGTGTCAGAGGAAGACCGTAAAAATTGTCAAAGACTCCCGCCCCCCTAGTCATAGACTGATCTCTCTGCTACCGCACGGCAAGGGGTACCAGAGCACCATTTAATTATGATTTGGAGGGTGTATCAATACACCTAGTCACTTCAAAAATACAGGTGTCCTTCCTAGCTCAGTTGCCGGAGAGGAAGGAAACCGCTCAATGATTTCACAATCACTCCAATTTAGATCAGCTTAAGAGTTTAATGTCTGTGATAAGAGAGAACTGAGAATGTATCAACAACATTGTAGTTTCTCCACAATACTAACCTAAATGACTGAATGAAAATAAAAAATCATGTACAGAACAGAACATATCTCAAAACATGCATCCTGTTTGCAACAAGGCACTAAAGTAATACTGCAAAAAATGTGGCAAAGCATTTCACTTTTTGTCCTGAATACAACGTGTTATATTTGGGGCACATCTAGTACAACACATTACATTGCATATTTTCAAGCAAGTGGTGGCTGCATCATGTTATGGGTATGCTTGTAATCTTTACAGACTGGAGTTTTTCAGGATAAAAAAAATAATTAAAAGGAGCTAAGTACAGGCAAAATCCAAAATAAAAACCTGTTTCAGACACTTAGAGATGAATTCACCTTTCAGCAGGGCAATAACTTAAAACACAAGGCCAAAAGTATACACTGGAGTTGTTTACCAAGAACACAGTGAATGTTCCTGAGTTGTCGAGCTACAGGTTTGACTTAAATGTTTTTGAAGAATCTATGGCAATACTTAAATGGTTGTCTAGCAATGATCAATGACCGATTTGAAAGAGCTTGACGAATTTTGAAAATAACATTCAGAGTCTTGTGAGGCATGTGGGCGTCCTAGAGCAAAACATGTTCGTGATGGTCTCACCTTTCCACAGAGGGACATTAGTGTGTAGCCCAAACTGTTCAGACACTACAGACAGAAGTTGGCAGATCGGTTTTACTGACTTCGTACGAGTCCCAAGACGCTTGTGGGGATCGCAAAGCAAAATGGTCACTCTAGCTCTGTCATCTTTCACTGATTGTTTTTTTATGGGCATTTCTTTATTATACTAAATACATTTCCGTGGGGGGCTGACATTAACTCTGGGGGGTTTAAATATGTTCAACTGCTTTCATTAGCTTATTCTCTCACTGCCGTGAGTTTAAGACAAGGGTTTAGCTATCTTGGAATTAAGTACATTTCCAAGACGAAATCCAATAACATTATTTTCAAGAATCTAATTTCTTCATAACTTTTTTTAATAGGAAGAAGCTTAAGAACATTTAAAATAACATTACTGAGGACTAGCAACTTTTCGTAGTTTAAGTATTAGCTTGAGGAAAAAAATGGCACCGTACGAAGGTTTTGGTCCTGGATGCCCTGCTGGTCCTGGATGCTTTCCTTTCCTGGTGTCTTATTACCTCCATGTTTGTACACCAAATGTGTGAATTACAACCTTGACTGATCTAATAAACCATCCATTAGCTGGTCCAATTCGATCAGGCATTCCTGTGGGTTGAAGAACCTGCTGGGCTGCTGGTGCTACTGAGGCCTGGGGAAAAGATTGATCAGCCTGCCCAACTCTACTGCCAGAGGGTTTTGGGAGATTATTGTGAGGTGGTTTGCTTTGCCACTGGAGGTGGGATGAAGTGGTTAGAAAAGAACAGAGAAAGTGATACACCCCCTGCTTGAGGGAACGGGTCTTGTCTAGCTCTTTAGACTTACACACACACACACACATACACGGCCATAGTCCATGCACATGCTGTACTAATTATGCAAAACACACATCCAAAAACACACTCACACAAACTTCCCCACTGTCTCTTAACTTTCCCTCTTTTTATTATGGTCCCATTATCCATCATCCCGTCATATGTATTACCAACATTATACTGCATAGCATCAGGAATCGGCGTGCTCGACCTAAAATGTCATAATTATACTGAAGAAGGAAAAACTGCACACACTGCAATAATTATAATACATACCACCAGCTCTTAACCTGTCCTCTGTTCTCTCCTCTACCACCAGGAGTATTACAGTGCAGTGTATTGACTTAGGCATCAAGAACCTTGATACATATCTTCTTGCAAAAGATTCACAATGTGATGCATAGCATTGCTGCCATGTTGCACTGTACAGTATAATGAATAGGTACCAGTGCTTACCTTTTCCTCTATTCTCCTCTCTCCTCCCAGGAGTATCCGCTGCTTGAGGAACATCATTCACTGGAACCTGATCACAGCTTTCATCCTGAGGAACGCCACTTGGTTCGTCGTACAGCTCACCATGAACCCTGAGGTGCACGAGAGCAATGTGGTGAGTACAGGGAAGTTAATTGTACATCAATTTCAGGCCGCTTTATATGCAATATACATATGCATACAGGTAACTGCCAAAATAAAGGAAACACCATCATAAAGTGTCTTAATAGGGCGCCATCAAAAGCTGTTAGAACAGCTTCAATGTGCCTTGGCAAGTGTTCAACTCTGGTAACTGAGATGGGCAAGGCATATGGTAAACATAGTTTTCATGCTCATCAAACCATTCAGTGACCACTTGTGCCCTGTGGATGGGGGCAATGTCATCAGGATGGGAATGGCTCACCATAGATTGAAGGTGATCACTCAGAATGGCTGTGTATTTATTGCCGTTTAACTTGCCTTGCCCTCTAAGGGTTTGAGTGGACCTCAACCATTCCAGGAAAATGCACCCCACACCATAACAACTCAAGTGTTTCCTTTATTTTGGCAGTTACCTGTATATAGTTTGCTGTGATACACTGTGAGGCAACACAAACACAGAAGGGCAGTACATTCATGCAGATAAGGAAGCACACACACACACACACACATTCAGACACCCATACAAAAATCCCCACTCTTTCCTTCTATTACTTTCCTCTCTCTCCAGGCTCACTAATGAACACACACACACACACACACACACACACACACACACACACTCAAACTTTCACTTTCACTCATCCTCCTTTTTCCTCTCTCAGATCAAATTGGATTGCAATGTCACAGCTATCATTTCAAAAACATCTCCAGGGTCCGGGCGCACGCACGCACACACACACACACTCCTAACTAACTAACTAACAGGCTTTGGATTACCACCATGTAGTCCTGGTTCACTGTTAATTGCCCCTCAGCTCACCTGCATCTTGACGTTATTGCTTGTGCAAACATCCCTCACCTCAGAGAAAAGATAACATGCTTATTTTCCTTCCCAGCTCTTTCAATTAGCCTTTACTACTACTTTACTAATTAGCTCATCACCCCCTCCGGCCCCCCCAGCCCTCAGAAATGAATGAATCCAACCCCCACTGTCAATATCTGATCTAAGAAGACAGACTGGGCGCGTTCAAAGTGACCCAGAGGCCTCCAGAGTGGCGCAGCGGTTTAAGGCGGCAGGTGGCCTAGTGGTTAGAGCGTTGGATTAGTAACCGAAAGGTTTCAAGATCGAAACCCGAGCTGACAAGGTAAAAATCTGTCGTTCTGCCCTTGAACAAGGCAGTTAACCCACTGTTCCTAAGCCGTCATTGAAATTAAGATTTTTTTCTTAACTGATTTGCCTATTTAAATAAAGGTACAATTAAATTAAAACAGGCACTGCATCGTAGTGCTAGAGGCGTCACTACAGATCCTGGTTTGATCCAGGCCGCAACCGGGAGACCCATGAGGCGACGCACAATTAGCCCAGCGTCGTCTGGGTTCCGGGAGGTTTTGGCCGGCTGAGATGTCCCTTGTCCCACGAGATGGGTCCCATTATGTCTGGTGAAAACCAAACATTACATTCCACAGTAAGAACCGAATGCCAACGGTCAAGCGTGGCGGTGGTAGTGTGATGGTTTGGGGATGCTTTGCTGCATCAGGACCTGGACTACTTTCCTTAATAAAAGGAACTATGAATTCTGCTCTGTATCAGAGAATTCTGCAGCAGAATGTCAGGCCATGCGTCTGTGAGCTGAAGCTGAAGCGTAGCTCGGTCATGCAGCAAGACAATGATCCGAAACACACAATCAAGTCATGACAATTGTTAAAACGCAACAAATTGGAAGTTTTGGAATGGCCTAGTCAAAGTCCAGACCTAATCCCAATTGAGATGTGGCAGGACTTTAAATGAGCAGTTCATGCTTGAAACCCTTAAATGCCACTGAGGTAAAGCAGTTTTGCATGCGGGAATACTATTTCGCTGCACTGTAACTGCATACTGTGTTGCAATCGTACTACATACTATTTACATCGTACTTTTTATAAAAAAACAAATGCAGTTAAAGACAAATATCAGCATACTAGGACACGTCAGCTAATACGCAATTGCTTTGATTCCTGCCATTCAATCATTTCGGTACAGCGCATCCCCTCACCTGTTTATCAGCTGTTGTCTCAAAAGATGATTCTCTATTTTCAAAAGGGGAGTTGGCTCGGTCACAAGCAACTCCCGAACCTCAGGAGAGTTTTTTTCACTTTTGAAAGCTGTCATTTTTGTGTTTTTTCTTGTCCTTGGTACACTGGGTTCCCCCTGCGAATATAGAGGGAGCTGTCATGCGTCAGTGGCGGGGATGTCAGGATGGTACCGATATCACGCTATCACACTCAACCATGGCCCCACTTCACTGATCGGACTGGGAGTCTCTCACCCTCAATGGGTCGATTAGAGTAGAGGCTAGAGAAAATGGAGAGTTGTGAATGAACTGCGATCCTGATTTGACAGCTGCCCTGAAATGCCTTTAGACTACACAAGGGGTAGAGTGGAGGGAATTTGAAAGGGTCACTTGAGATCTTAGCCCAAATACACTGAGATTGCTGGCTGTAGAGTCCCATTATCTGTGTGACTTTGATGATTTGATGGGTAGTACCAGGTCATGGAGTCTTTTGGTATGTCCTCGAAATAAGTGGGGTGAGAGTGTGAAGCTAGACAAGGAGTCAATGACACTTTCATATTGAATAGAGATTTTCCCCACTCAGTACATTACTCTTTTCTTTTCACTAGGTACCATATGAATAACTACCTGAGCAAATGCTAAATTCAAATATTTTTGTCTTATTGTCATGAAAAAGGAGGTAAATAAGAAACACCTGATTTGGAAAGGCTCCTTATTTTGATTGTGAACCAAGGCCACTCCCGACCTGCATGACAATAAGGAGTTCTCGTCTAAGCCTCTAGTCTTACATATGTTAAGACGTTTTCATGAAACTACTATAGTTAAACACCTAGACAACATATTCATCACAGGCCTTCAGAGATGGGCTTTGCTACTTTTGAACAAACGCCAAAGGGGAGCATCTCCCCCCTCTTTCCGAACTGAGATCATCGCCCAATGAGTCGTCGCTCCTCAATCTTGAGAGCGAGATTAAAGACTGACAGATCTCCTGTCTCATCTCCCAGCTGTAGACACTGTCGTGGAATTATTGTCGTCAAAAGGAGAGACTTTTCAATTTCTTCAAAACAAGTCAACTTTATTATTTAATTATTGCAGTAATGGATGTTGTCAACGAACAAGTGATTCATTGAGAGCCCAACAACAAAAGATACCATGGCCTTTTATAACAACGATACACCCCCTTCAGTCTACATGACAAACAGATGTAGGGAATGAGTCACAAGGTTAAGATTCGTATGAAAGATACTTAGAATTCACAGCAGACAGTATCTCCTATGGAGACTGTTTTCATTGTATAGAGACCAGGGTCTGTCCCCCCAACTCCATACTGGAGCCATCTCCCCCTGGTACGACAGCACAGAAACATAACTCATGCTATGGAATGCGGTCTCTTTAGGTTTATCAACCAAAGACATCATACATCTTCTGTCAGTGTTAAATCTCCAAGAGGCCCACTATCAGTTCACACAGACACAATAGAGTTATAAGAGCCCTCTATTATGTTGCATAAAACAACCATTTGATGCAATTACAGTATTATGACATAATCTTGCAATTTTGCTCTCACAACACCTAGTCCAGACTCCCCCTGTGCCATTCTCTGACGCTCTCAATCCAAAGTAACTCCCAAGTGGCCCTCAATGATCTGGTCTCAGTTATTGTCAAAGAAGATAGAGGTTGAAGTGCTGAAAGTGGCAGACAGATGTGTACTATCTTAAATTGACCAGTTTCTCACAGCATGAAAATAATCCTGCAGCACCAGAAAATGTGAATTATTATGTGGATTTGAATTAAATGGACATTTTTGTAGGTGTTGATAAATGTTTCTTTAGGACAAATAGTTTTACATTTCAAATTGGAAATTGCAAACTTTAGAAACCTTTTTAAATCTTGAATACACTACAATTACAATTTTCTGCTGCGCAGGAAAATTATCTGCGACAACAGGGTGATCAAATTAAGATAGCAGATCAATATTGACTTTGGACTTGTTGAGAGGTATTGTCAGTGTTGGATGACTCAGACTGTCATAGGCCATGGGAAGTGAGAGCTATGATGCAGTTTAACAAGTAATGCAGGAGGTCAAATCTGCCATTCTTAAACTGCCGCGGTGACCTTTGTTTGCCAGACATCTGCCTATATACCAGTTCCAAATTGGAAGCATTCAGAGAGACCTTTTGACAATACTCAGAGCATGATAGAGAAGCTCAAAGAAGCTGCACATTTTAAATAAGGATTGCACGGTGGAGTGTCACTCGCAAATTGAGTGTTTTTTAGAGAACCAGGGCTGCATCTGAAATGGCACCCTATTCCCCATGTAGTGCACTACTTTTGACAAGGGCCTACAGGGTGCCATTTCAGATGCAGCCTGGATCAGCAACAACCCCCTAAGGAGCGAGGAAAGGAACCAGTTGTGGCTTTACAGCTCTCACTTTTTTTTCATTTTTACTAGCCTTAATCTTTTTTGTTATTCTTTCCTTCTTCTCTATAAAAAGTTGTGGTGCCGGCTGGTCACGGCAGCCTATAACTATTTCCACGTGACAAACTTCTTCTGGATGTTTGGGGAGGGCTGCTACCTGCATACAGCTATCGTGCTCACCTACTCCACGGACAAGCTACGGAAGTGGATGTTCATCTGCATCGGGTGGTGTGAGTTAACACTTAGCTCATCGAGGGAAAGACGGATGTGGGTTGATTGATTCATTTCCCTCGTCACAAAGACTGTAAGTCGACTGTAACAGAGACGATGTGTGCTGTTTTACAGGTATCCCTCTTCCAATCATCATCGCATGGGCCATTGGCAAGCTTTACTACGACAACGAAAAGTAAGCACATGTATTTTTCTTTCACATTCTCTATCTCTATTCATGTCACTGTGGTATCGATTTGTCTTTGGAATCAGGCAACAATCTTGTCCGTGTCTAGGTCCTCTCAGACCCATCAGAGTGACCGTTGTAGTGGATGAGTTTTGGATGTCGCCCAGTCATCTCCTTAATTGTACTTTCTGCCAGGTCATTAAACAACCGATTTATCCTCATTTTACGGGAGTCTTAGTGAACCTGTAACCTATAATTTCTCTGCATACAGAATAGCAGGTTGACGTTTATTGTCATGAGTCTTGCCCTGGTGGCAGAACTGAGCGATGTCCCCTTAGTCAAAATTGTCTATATTGCAAAAATTCATGAAAACACAGATTTCCTACTTGGTTTTAATTTAAGGCTAGGCATTAGGGCTAGCAGTATAGTTAAGGTTAGGATTAAGGTTAGGGTTCGGTTTAAAATCAGATTTTTGGACTTTGTGGCTGTGCCAGCTAGTGATCACTCTGCACAGCTGTCTCCAAAACAAGATTCATTATGAAAAACACCAAAAGAAAGATGCCCAGGGTCCCTGCTCATTTGCGTGAACGTGCCTTAGGGATGCTGCAAGGAGGCATGTGGACTGCAGACGTGGCCAGGGCAATAAATTGCAATGTCCGTACTGTGAGACCCATAAGACAGCGCTACAGGGAGGACAATTGATCATCCTCCCAGTGGCAGACCACGTGTAACAACACCGGCACAGGATCGGTACATCCGAACATCACACCTGCGGGACAGGTATACAATGGCAACAACAACTGCCCAAGTTACACCAGGAACGCACAATCCCTCCATCAGTGCTCAAACTGTCCACAATAGGCTGAGAGAGGCTGGACGGAGGGCTTGTAGGCCTGTTGTAAGGCAGGTCCTCACCAGACATCACTTGCAACAACGTTGCCTACGGTCACAAACCCACCATCGCTGGACCAAGCAGGACTGGCAAAAAGTGCTCTTGTGAGACAAATCGCGGTTTTGTCTGTTTGGTCGGATTCGCTTTTATCATCGAATGAATGAGCGTTACGCCGAGGCCTGTACTCTGGAGATTGATTTGGAGGTGGAGGGTCCGTCATGGTCTGGGGTGGTGTGTCACAGCATCATCGGACTGAGCTTGTTGTCATTTCAGGCAATCTCAACACTGTGCGTTACAGGGGAGAAATTCTCTTCCATCATGTGGTGCTCATCCTGACATGACCCTCCAGCATGACAATGCCACCAGGCATACTGCTCGTTCTGTGCGGGATTTCCTGCAAGACAGGAATGTCAGTGTTCTGCCATGGCCAGCGAAGAGCCCGGATCTCAATTCCATTGAGCACGTCTGGGACCTGTTGGATCGGAGGGTGACGGCTAGGGCCATTCCCCCCAGAAATGTCCGGGAACTTGCAGGTGCCTTGGTGGAAGAGTGGGGTAATATCTCACAGCAAGAACTGGCAAATGTGGTGCAGTCCATGAGGAGGAGATGCACTGCAGTACTTAATGCAGCTGGTGGCCACACCAGATACTGACTGTTAATTTTGATTTTGACCCCCCCCCCCCCCCCCCCCCACTGTTCAGGGACACATTATTCGATTTCTGTTAGTCACACGTCTGTGGAACTTGTTCAGTTTTTGTTTCAGTTGTTGAATCTTGTTATGTTCATACAAATATTTACACATGTTACATTTGCTGAAAATAAACACAGTTGACAGTGAGAGGACGTTTCTTTTTTTGCTGAGTTTATAATAATATATATATATTTTTAAATCACAAAAGTAGTGCACTTGGCTTTTAATAGTCCTGTATTAGCGTACCAATATAGCCGCCTGCAGCGTGGGTAAAAATTGTAGCACCCTCACCCCCAAACTACTTCCCGTTGGTATGGGATAGCCCTTCGACAGACTAGTGTGCTGTCCTGGGGGGGTGGACTTGTACATCCAGCTGCGTCACGCTTCAGAAACAGGACATACGCTCCTGCTCCTATCAGCTGTTCCAGCTTGTGCAAGGCAACTTAATTACACCATCATCAACCTGACTTGAAATAGCAAACATAACCTAAGCAAACATACTCCATATCCTTTCCCATTCTCTGATATTCTGCTCTCTAATACAATCAGAAAACACGCTTGGTAGAGTTTAAATTTCTTCCCTCAACCAGCTGGTTGGCTGGGGGGCATCAGTTTCATTAGTGCTATACCAGGAACCTGACCGTTTCCACTGCATCACATCGGAGTCTCTTGCTTACACAGGGGTTGCCGTGATGTCCACCCTCCGAAACCTGTTAGCTTGTTTTTCGTAATGCTCAGCAGGGGGGCGAAAACAAACTTCTATCCAGACACAGTTCCCCCAATCCCTCTGCTTTTTTTTTTACCATGAGCTGTTTTGCTCTCTCTCTCACTCTCGCTCTGATACCAACAAGGTGAAGACGGAACAAATGAACGATTCACTCCACTGAACTGAGTCTGTAGAATGAGTGAAACTGGAGCGTCTCATCCCCTCAGAGAGCGTCTTCTTTTCCTTTTTTCATGCCTTTGTTTTCACTGCAAAGTGGATGTAATTCCAACAAATTCTTTGTTTTAGGTGTTTTCTGTTGCTAGAGAGGAGTGCTGGACTTTACAAAGGCCTCTCTTGTTCTCTGCCACTACTGGCTTTGATAGGCTAAGCCCTCTCACTCACCTCTGATATCAATTGTGATTGGCCGAGGCCGATGCTCATTTTAGTCAACTTTAAAAAATTGTTGGCAAAGGTCCCGAGGTCTGCTTTGTCATTGGATAAATGTGACTGGTGGACCTTCTGCATCGGCCAGTATGATTGGCTCAACTCTCTGTGTTCTAAATTGCAGGTGCTGGTTTGGGAAGAAGGCAGGAGTGTACACAGATTACATCTACCAGGGTCCAATGATCCTGGTGTTGCTGGTAAGACAGTGTTACACAATCATTTTCCCATTTCTCCATATTTTTCCTCCTAGTATAGACATTTATAGACATAGTGTTCTAGCATTGTCCTTGTTAGGTTTTCCTACATCCATGACCAAGCTCTTCCCCTTTACACGTTCCCTCTAAGTGTGTTTGTATTTACAGCACCGCACAGTTAGGAACACTGACAAAATAACATTATTGTGCACTCAAGCAGAAATAGTTTTTCGATGTCAAGTAATACAAAACAAACAGTAGAAAGGTCATTGACATTCAATGGTGTGTGAACTTTATACCGCAGCCTTCCAACGCACACACTCACGCACGTGCAGTAATACCACCATGTGAAGCTATTTGAACGGCGTGACACCTACTACACATATGCAGAACTGACTGGGTCAGTTGGAATGAATATGATATGTGCGGAATATGTATGAATCGTAAATGATTTGTAGCACGCTAAACTGTGACCGTTTTAGCTCAGCTTAACTCTTTACACACTCTTTTTCCTCCTTAAGAAAGTTTAAATAGGCGACTGTTTTTCTCATGTCTTCTCCCTACATAACTCATCAGATACTCACACATAGCATTGGAACATGATTGAAAATACAGTACCAGTCAAAGGTTTGGACACACCTACTCATTCAACGTTTTTTCTTCATTTTCACTATTTTCTACATTGTAGAATAATAGTGAAGACATTAAAACTATGAAATAACACATACTGTATGGAATCATGTAGTAAACCAAAAAAAGTGTTAAACAAATCAAAACATATTTTATATTGGAGATTCTTCAAAGTAGCCACCCTTTTGGCATTCTCTCAACCA
Organism: Salvelinus fontinalis; assembly: GCF_029448725.1. Taxonomy (NCBI): domain Eukaryota; kingdom Metazoa; phylum Chordata; class Actinopteri; order Salmoniformes; family Salmonidae; genus Salvelinus; species Salvelinus fontinalis. Next base: position 61,310,458 of record NC_074666.1, read on the forward strand.
GCTTCACTTGGAATGCTTTTCCAACAGTCTTGAATGAGTTCCCACATATGCTGAGTACTTGTTGGCTGCTTTTCCTTCACTCTGTGGTCCAACTCATCCCAAACCATCTCAATTGTGTTGAGGTCGGGTGATTGTGGAGACCAGGTAATCTGATGCAGCACTCCATCACTCTCCTTCTTGGTCAAATAGACTTTACACTACCTGGAGGTGTGTTGGGTCATTGTCCTGTTGAATAACAAATGATAGTCCCACTAAGCGTAAACCAGATGGGATGGCGTATCACTCCAGAATGCTGTGGTAGCCATGCTGGATAAGTGTGCCTTGAATTCTAAATAAATCACTGACAGTGTTACCAGCAAAGCACCCCCACACCATCACACCTCCTCCTCCATGCTCCATGGTGTGAACCACACATGCGGAGATAATCCGTTCACCTACTCTGCATTCCAGAAAGACACGGCAGTTGGAACCACAAATCTCAAATTTGGACTCATCAGACCAAAGGACATATTTCCACTGTACTAATGTCCATTGCTCGTGTTTTTTTGCCCAACCAAGTCTCTTATTATTATTGCTGTCCTTTAGTAGTGGTTTCTTTGCATCAATTCAACCATGAAGGCCTGATTCACACAGTCTCCTTGATGTTGAGATGTGTCTGTTACTTGAACTCTTCGAAGCTATTTTCTGAGGCTGGTAACTCTAATGAACCAATCTTCTGCAACAGAGGTAACTCTGGGTCTTCCTTTCCTATGGTGGTCCTCATGAGAGTCAGTTTCATCATAGCGCTTGATGGTTTTTCGACTGCACTTGAAGAAACTTTCAAAGTTCTTGAAATGTTATAGATTGACTGACCTTCATGTCTTAAAGTTATGATGGACTATAATTTCTCTTTGCTTATATGAGCTGTTCTATGGACTTGATCTTTTACCAAATAGTGCTTTCTTCTGTATACCAACCCTACCTTGTCACAACACAACTGATTGGCTCAAATGCATTAAGATGGAAAGAAGTTCCACAAATGAACTTTTAACAAGGCACACCTGTTAATTGAAATGCATTTCAGGTGACTACCTCATGAAGCTGGTTGAGACAATGCCAATAGTGTGCAAAGCTGTCATCAAGGCAAAAGGTAGCTACTTTGAAGAATCTCAAATATATACAATATTTTGATTTGTTTAACACTTTTTTTGGTACAACATGATTCCATATGTTTTATTTAATAGTTTCGATATCTCCACTACTATTATACAATGTAGAAAATTGTAAAAAATAAAGAAAAACCCTGGAGTAACCCTGACTAAGTGTGTCCAAACCTTTTGACTGGTACTGTATGATATAACCAGCACGCTACATTTTAATGTAAAAAATAGATTTATTTATTTTCCCTTAACCTCAGTAGTCAATCCTTCTAAGACCTTGCTCTGAAGCATTAAATTGGATTTTTTACTCCTTGTTTGACATACATCAGTCAATATACTGTATCAGCCCATTATCAGCCTGAAAACTTGAAACCCTGTTACACTCATCTTTTCCCATTGACTGCAATGTACCGAGAGAAAGGTCAAGCCTGTGACATCTTTTCTAATTTCCTGCAATGTATTGAGAAAAACGTCAACTCTGTGACAGTTATTTCCAGCACAGACAAAGCTTGTTTTGTTAAATGTTTCTTTCTCATAACTAACCAATGTAAATCTTTCTACATTCTTATTTTCTCTCTGTTTTCAGATCAACTTTATATTCCTTTTCAACATTGTGAGAATCCTAATGACTAAGCTGAGAGCCTCCACAACCTCAGAGACAATACAGTACAGGTGAGCCAGGACCAGGGCCCCAAATGGCCCCCTATACCTTTCACAGTGCATTACTTTTACCAGGTCCCCATAGGTAATGCTCTACCTCCTTGGATTTCTTCACATTTTATTGTGTTGCAATGTGGGATTAAAATATATTTAATAGTTATCTACCCTATCTGCTTGTCAAAGTGGAAGAAAAAGTATATTTAAAGATGAATTAAAAATAAAATACAAATATAACTTGATTAGATAAGTATTTATTTATCAATACATGTTACAAACACCTTTGGCAGCGGTTACAGCAGTGAGCCTTCTTGGGTAAGCGCTTTGTACACATGTATTGTACAATATTTGCCATTGTTATTTCCAAAATTCTTCAAGCGCTGTCAAGCTGGTGAAGGTAGGAAACAACATCTCCACTTCGCTGACCCTCAACACTGGGGCGTCACAAGGGTGCGTGCTCAGCCCCCTCCTGTGCTCCCTGTTCACCCACGACTGTGTTGCCATGCACGCCTCCAACTCAATCATCAAGTTTGCAGACGACACTACAGTAGTGGGCTTGATTACCAACAACGATGAGACAGCCAACAGGGAGGAGGTGAGGGCACTCAAAGTGTGGTGTCAGGAAAACAACCTCTCACTCAATGTCAACAAAACAAAAGATATGATCGTGGACTTCGGGAAACAGCAGAGGGAGGACCCCCCTATCCACATCGAAGGGACAGCAGTGGAGAAGGTGGAAAGTTAAGTTCCTCTGCGTACACATCACAGGCAAACTGAAATGGTCCACTCACACAGACAGGGTGGTGAAGAATGCGCAACAGCGCCTCTTCAACCTCAGGAGGCTGAAGAAATTTGGCTTGTCACCCAAAACCCTGACAAACTTTTACAGATGCACAATCGAGAGCACCCTGTCGGGCTGGTACGGCTCTCCAGAGGGTGGTGCGGTCTGCACAACGCATCACCGGGGTCAAACTACCTGCCCTCCATGACACCTACAGCACCCGATGTCACAGAAAGGCCAAAAAGATCATCAAGGACATCAACCACCCGAGCCACTGTCTGTTCACACCGCTACCATCCAGAAGGTGAGGTCAGTACAGCTGAATCAAAGCTGGGACCGAGAGACTGAAAAACAGCTTCTATCTCAAGGCCATCAGAATGCTAAACAGCAATCACTAACTCAGAGAGGCTGCTGCCTACATTGAGACTTAATAACTGGCCACTTTAATAAATTGATTACTAGTCACTTTATACAATGCCACTAAATAATTTCACTTTAATTATGTTTACATATCTTACATTATACTGTATTCTATACCATCTATTGCACCTTGCCTATGTCGCTTGGCCATCGCTCATCCATATAATATATATATTTTTTATAGGGAGGATCAGCTTTAATATTGCGGATAGATTGTTTCTTCCATCAATGTAATTGTTTGCATAATTTTCAATCCCCCATGTATTTTTGGGGTTAATATATATACCCACATACATACAGTTGAAGTCGGAAGTTACATACTCTTAGGTTGGAGTCATTAAAACTCGTTTTTCAACCACTCCACAAATTTCTTGTTAACAAACTATAGTTTTGGCCAGTCGGTTAGGGCATCTACTTTATGCATGACGTAATACATTTTTCCAACAATTGTTTACAGACAGATTAGTTCACTTATAATTCACAGTATCACAATTCGTGGGTCAGAAGTTTGACTGTACCTTTAAACCGTTTGAAAAATTCCAGAAAATTATGTCATGGCTTTAGAAGCTTCTGATAGGCTAATTGACATCATTTGAGTCAATTGGAGGTATACCTGTGGATGTATTTTAAGGCCTACCTTCAAACTCTATGCCTCTTAGCTTGACATCATGGGAAAATCAAAAGAAATCAGCCAAGACCTCAGAAAAAAATTGTGGACCCCCACAAGTCTGGCACATCCTTGGGTTGCAATTTCAAAACTCTTAAAGGTATCACGTTCATCTGTATATACAATAGTACGCAAGTATAAACAAATATAACCTTTTGGCCGTCGTTATGTTTGGAGGAAAAAGGGGGATGCTTGCAAGCCGAAGAACACCATCCCAACCGTGAAGCATGGGGGTGGCAGCATCATGTTGTGGGGGTGCTTTGCTGCAGGAGGGACTGGTGCACTTCACAAATAGATGGCATCATGAGGGAGGAAAATTGTGGATATATTGACGCAACATCTCAAGACATCAGTCAGAAAGTTATAGCTTAGTCTCAAATGGGTCTTCCAAATGGACAATGACTCCAAGCATACTTCCAAAGTTGTGGCAAAATGGCTTAAGGACAACAAAGTCAAGGTATTGGAGTGGCCATCACAAAGCCCTGACCTCAATCCTATAGAACATTTTTGGGCAGAACTGAAAAATTGTGTTTGTGCGAGGAGGCCTACAAACCTGACTCAGTTACACCAGCTCTGTCAGGAGGAATTGGCCAAAATTCACCCAACTTATTGTGGGAAGCTTATGGAAGGCTACCCAAAACGTTTGACCCAAGCTAAACAATTTTAAGGCAATGCTACCAAATACTAATTGAGTGTATGTCAACTTCTGAACCACTGTGAATGTGATGAAATAAATAAAAGCTGAAATAAATAAATCTTTCTACTATTATTCTGACATTTCACAATCTTAAAATAAAGTGGTGATCCTAACTGACCTAAGACAGGGAATTTTTACTAGGGTAAATGTCAGGAATTGTGAAACTGAGTTTAAATGTATTTGGCTAAGGTGTATGTAAACTTCTGAGTTCAACTGTACATACATACATACCCATATATATACACATAAACATTCATACGTATACACATATATACATACATACGTATACACAAACATTCATACGTATACACATATATACATACAGACATACACACACATACATACATACATACACTTTTTTTTAGAATATAGCTTTATTATTCCCCGCATACCCTACCACCAATTGGAGTAAATTAATTAACAATAACACTTAGGCTTCTACCTTAAGTTTATACATATTATACACATTTTACAGACAATCTATTTTACAATAGTTATATTTTGTTTGTTTTTAGTCCTTTCTCTATTTCTGATGTCCATGCAGTTTGATTTCTATTTGTAACTGTGCTATTTCACAACATTTCTGAACCTCCATACATTTTACACACCCCATATGTTTTACATTGGTTATCTTGTTGTTATTAGTCCCCCCCTTCTGCTCCATTCAACCCATCCCATCTATCTCGTAACATCATCCATTTTGGATTTGTATTTGCCATATATTTTTCAACTGTGCGGTGATGCTTCACAAAAGTACTGAACCTTTCTTTTTTCATAGCTTCTACAGATTGTAAATTAAATAACTTTTTTTGCTAAAATAATAATTATATTATTACTTGATTGACTATGACTTTTCAAATCACCCAGTATTGCTATCTGCAGCGTTCTAGGTAAATGTTGCAATTCTTCATCCATTCCTGGACCTGTGACCAAAAACGAGCTACATATGGACAATACCAAAATTTGCTTTCTTATTAGGATCCCCATTAGCTGTTGCAAAAGCAGCAGCTACTCTTCCTGGGGTCCACACAAAACATGAAACATAATACAGAAGGACATCATACAGAACATCATTAGACAAGAACAGCTCAAGGACAGAACTACGTACATTTAAAAAAAGGCACACGTAGCCTACATATCAATGCATACACACAAACTATCTAGGTCAACTAGGGGAGAGGCATTGTGCAGCGAGGTGTTGCTTTATCAGTTTAAAAAAAAAACAGGTTTGCTGTTTATGTGAACAATATGAGATGGAAGGAAGCTCCATGCAATAAGGGCTCTACATAATACTGTACACTTTCTTGAATTTGTTCTGGATTTGGTGACTGTGAAAAGACCCCTGGTGGCATGTCTGGTGGGATAAGTGTGTGTGTCAGAGCTGTGTGTAGGTTAACTATGCAAACAATTTGGGATTTTCAACATATTAATGTTTCTTATAAAAGGAAGAAGTGATGCAGTCAGTCTCTCCTAAACTCTTAGCCAAGAGTAGCATTTATATCAGCCCTATGATTACAATTAAGAGGTAAATGTGCCGCTCTGTTCTTGGCCAGCTGCAGCTTAACTAGGTATTTACTTGCAGCACTGTACCACACGACTGGACAATAATCAAGATTAGACAAAACTAGAGCCTGCAGAACTTGCTGCTTTTTGGATGTGGTGTGAAAAAAGCAGAGCATCTCTTTATTACGGCTAGACCTCTCCCCATCTTTGCAACCATGGAATATATATGTTTTGACCATGACAGTTTACAATCTAAGGTAATGCCAAGTAATTAGTCTCCTCAACTTGTTCAACAGCCACACCATTCATGACCAGATTCAGCTGAGGTCTTGCACTTAAGGAATGATTTGTACAAAATACAATGCTCTTAGATATAGAGATGTTCAGGACCAGTTTATTACTGGCCACCCATTCCAAAACAGACTGCAACTCTTTGTTAAGTGTTTCAGTGACTTCATTGGCTGTGGTTCCTGGTGCGTATATGGTTGAATCATCAGCATACATGGACACACATTTATTTATTTATTTTATTTTACCGTTATTTTACCAGGTAAGTTGACTGAGAACACGTTCTCATTTGCAGCAACGACCTGGGGAATAGTTACAGGGGAGAGGAGGGGGATGAATGAGCCAATTGTAAACTGGGGATTATTAGGTGACCATGATGGTTTGAGGGCCAGATTGGGAATTTAGCCAGGACACCGGGGTTAACACCCGGTTAAACACCCGGTTAACACATGCTTTGTTTTAATGCCAGTGGCAGGTCATTGGTAAAAATAGAAAAGAGTAGAGGGCCTAGAGAGCTGCCCTGCGGTACACCACACTTTACATGTTTGACATTAGAGAAGCTTTCATTAAAGAAAGATCTTTGAGTTCTATTAGATAGATAGCTCTGAATCCACAATATGGCAGAGTCCCACCCTTCAGCTCCATTCAACCCCTCCCATCTATCTCTTAACACCATCCATTTTGAATTTCTATTTGCCAAAAAATGTTCAACTGTACTGTGATGCTTTTTCAACTGTGCTGTGATGTTTTAATCAACAGATTATGGTCAATAATATCAAAGACTGCACTGAAATCTAACAGAACAGCTCCCTCAATCTTCTTATTATCATTTTCAACCAATCATCAGTCATTTGTCAGTGCAGTACATGGTGAGTGCCCTTCTCTATAAGTATGCTGAACGTCTGTTGTTAACTTGTTTACAGAGAAATAGCATTGTATTTGGTCAAACACCATTTTTTCCAACAGTTTGCTAAGAGCTGGCAGCAAGCTTATAGGTCTGCTGTTAGAACCAGTAAATGCCGCTTTACCACTCTTGGGTAGGGGAATTACTTTGGCTTCACTCCAGGCCTGATGACAAAGACTTTCCTCTAGGCTCAGATTAAAAATATAACAGATAGGAGTGGCTATAGAGTCAGCTACCATCCTCGGGAGCTTTCCATCTAAATTGTCAATGGTCAATGGTTTGTCATTATTGATCGTTAACAATAAATTTTCCACCTCTCCCACACTAACTTTACAAAATTAAAACTTCCACTGCATTTCTTTCATGATTAGTTTTTTATGCATGAATATAATTGCTCGCTGTTTGTCGTGGGCATTTCCTGCCTAAGTTTGCCCACTTTGCCAATGAAATAATCATTAAAATAATTGCCAACATCAAATGGTTTTGAGATGAATAAGCCATCTGATTCGATGAAAGATGGAGTTGAATTTGTCTTTCAACCCATAATTTAAAGTACTCAAGTTTTTTTCCCATCAATCTATATATACAGTATATCATATTTTGGCTTCATAATTAAGTTTTTTTTTCTTTTTGTTGAGTTTAGTTATAGAATTTATCAATTTTCAGTAAGTAAGCCAGTCAGATGTACAGCCAGACTTATTAGCCACTCCTTCTGCCCCATCTCTTTCAACCATACAGTTTTTCAATTCCTCATCAATCCATAGAGCCTTAACATTTCTAACAGTCAGTTTCTTAACTGGTGCATATTTATCAATAATTGGAAGAAGCAATTTCATAAATTCATCAAGTGCAGTGTCTGGATGCACCTCAGTAATCACATCAGACCAACAAATATTTTTAACATCATCAAATAAGAGTCACAGCACAATCTTTTGTATGATCTCTCATTTACAATTTTAGGTCCAGTTGTTGGAACTTTGGCTTTTCCTGGATATAGCCACTATATTGTGATCACTGCATCCAATGGGCAAGGATATAGCTTTAGAACAAAGTTCTACAGCATTAGTAAAAATGTGATCGATACATGTGGGTGATCTTGTTCCTGTAGTGTTTGTAAACACCCTACTAGGTTGATTAATAACCTGCACCAGATTACAGGCACTGGTTACAGTAAGAAGCTTCCCCTTAGCGGACAGCTTGATGAAAACCAGTCAATACTCAGGTCCCCAAGAAAGTAGACCTCTCTGTTTACATCACATACACTATCGAGCATTTCACACATATGATTTAGATACTGACTGTTAGCACTTGGTGGCTTATAGCAACACCACGAAAGAAAAGGCTTTAGATGTGCCAAGTGAATTTGCAACCACAACACTTCAATAACGCTCGACATAAGATCTTCTCTAAGCATTACAGGGATATGGCACTGAATATATATATACAACAACTCCTCCCCCATAAGCATTTCTGTCTTTTCTATAGATGTTATATCCTTGTATTGCTTCTGCTGTCTCATCAAATGAATTATCTAGGTGAGTCTCAGAAATGGCTAATATATGACTGTTATCTGATGTTGATTTCATGAACCTTTTTTCTAAGGCTACATATATTAATATGGGCTATTTTCAGCCCTTTCCTGGGAAGCTTATCAGAGATAGACATAATATTGAAAAGAGCATACAAAGTAAGATAAAAAAATATATACATTCAGCAGTCCATGAATCAATTGGTGTGTGTGTGTGCTGCGGGGTTGAGGCTACGAACCCATAGGCTTGGCTCTCATCCCTTGCAGGCTTCTGGGAGGGAGGGAGGGAGGGAGGGAGGGTGGACAATGAGCCTGTCGTAGCAGATGTACGCAATATACCCCTGCGCTCTGGCAGCTTTCATGGTTGGGATCAGTTATTTTCTTTTCTGGTGCACAGCTTCAGGATAGTCCTCGTTGAGGAAGATATACGTTCCTCTCAAGTTCTTGGCTCTTTCCAGAACAGCTACCTTGTCCTTGAACCTCAGGAACTTGACCACTATCGGCCTGGACCTATCACCTGGGCCGGTGGTGGGTTTTCTAGTTCTGTGGGCACGCTCCACCTTAATCTTCCTGTGGTCCATCTTCAATTTCTCAGAGATCATTTCCCTCACTTTGTCCTCAGACTCCATCCAGGTCTCATGTGGAGTTCTGCAATTCCGTCAACAACCATGTTGTTTCGACTTGATTGTCCCTCGAGATAGTCTGATTTATCTGTAATTGTTATCATGGATTCACACAAATGTCCTCTCTCAATGACTTACAGATTGCTGTCATCTTGTCGTTCTCCTGTTTCAACTCGTCGGGCTGACCCTGGGAGAACTGCAAACTGTTCTTCAGGTCCTGGACCTCTCTGGTCAGGTCGTCCATTCTTTTGTTAGTAGAATCCACAAGTATTTGGAAAAAACACTTGAAACTATTTTATTGTTGTTGTAACAACTGCTTATAGGTTTAAAAGATCCTTCACGTGTGATAGACACCACTGTCCTCAACGGTACTCCCGCCGGCTTTGGTCTTTGTCATGGTAGCTAGCGACATATGTTAGGCTGTTACTCCTCGCAGTTCCAGACAGGGCAGGTCACGGGGAAAATTGAAAACAACAAACAGCAGGGATCTAGCCAGCCTCAAACCCGGGACAATCTGCGGTCCCAGGCACAATGGCTAACTGCGTCGCGGGCTGCGTTTAAGAACACCTCGCTAGCTTGATATCCAGCTAGCTGCGATGCCAAATAGCTCCTCAGACCCGTCCTTGGTCGGCAGGATCACTGGAAAGATACTAGTAGTCCCAGCAACTGATGCCAACTGCTTCCCGGGATCCAACATAAGAAGCTAGGTAGCTACCAAGATCTTTCCAATATACTTTTAAACAACAACATTTCCAAACAAACAAAACCGAGCTCTTCCTCATTCCGCGTACAACAGGAATATATGATCTAATGACTCTACCTCCTCGCATGCATGTTTTGTATATTTTTTTAATTTTCACTCTGTCATTTAGGTAATTATTGTGGAGTCGCTACAATGTTGTTGATCCATCCTCTGTTTCCTCCCATCACAGCCATTGAACTCTGTAGCTGTTTTAACATCACCAATGGCCTCATGGTGACATCCCTTAGCAGTTTCCTTCCTGTCCTGCAGCTCAGTGCAGAAGGACGACTGCATCTTTGATGTGTCTGGGAGGTTTAATACATCATCCACAGCACAATTATTAACGTGACCATGCTTAAGGATATATTGAATATGTGATTTGTTATTGTTACCCATTTACCAATCACTGCCCTTATTTATGAGGCTTTTGAAAAGCTCCCTGGTCTTTGTAGTTGAATATGTGCTTGAAATGTAATACTTGACTGAGGGACATTACAGATGCTGAATGTATGGGGGACAGAGGAAGGGTTAGTCATAAAAAATCATGTCAACCCCTATTTGTCAAGCTAAATTTTACTTCTGAACTTATTTAGGCTTGCCTTTAAAAAAGGGGCTGAATGATTATGCAACGACTATATTTGAATGATTACATTTTTATTCACTTGTAAATAATTTTCTGATCAATGACAAAAAAGTACAGTTAAATCTCTTTCAATCCAAGTTTGTAACACAACAAAATGTGAAAAAAGTCCTAAAAGTCCTAGACTTTCTATAGGCACTGTAGGGATTAGGGTAATATTTGGGATGCTTCCAGGGTCAGCTGAGCCAGCCCCAGCTGTAAAGTAGACCTCAATGAGCTGTTAATTAATACACGCCCATGAAACATCAATGGCCTCGTTGGAAGAAACCTAATGATCGATACCTGTCTGGTTGAATTGTAATAATTGATTTTTGTGTGGAACCAGGTGGGGTGGGAGAGTGTGTGCGTTCCGCGTGTGTGCGTGCCCATGCCCGTGCCTGTGTGTAGCTGTATCTTCAGAAACTCTCACACCCTTCACAGCTACTGTAACCAGCTAACACAACACACCATGCTGACTATTCACAAGCCGTAATCATTTTCACACCTTTTTATTGGTACAGTAAAATCTGACAGTTTGACTGATTCCTTGGATGATGAAACCAGAATGGCAGACGCTGCATGGGGTCATCTGACTGGAAAGTAGCCAAGCAAATATCCCTCGCTCATTATTGTAATTTAATGGAGTCATTTGTCAATCAAACTTCTTATTGAGCAAATTCAATTTGGCTTCACTAATGTGATTATAAAGGCTACGTTCGTTACCCTTCAGGCAGCTTTTAGCCTGCGTCCCAAGTGGCACCTTATTATCTATACAGTGCGCTACTTTTAACCAGGGCCGGCCCTGGTCAAAAGTAGTGCACTATGTAGGGAACAGGGTGCCATTTTGTGGGTCTCGCGCCATTGAGCCTCAGCTAGTGCTCCTCTATTGGACTGCTGGTCAGCACTTCACTTGTGATTAAAAATATGCTGATGGATGAGAGGCCAGAATGATCTAGAACATGACCTAGTCCTTATACATTAACCCCTTGGTGGGCCGTATAGCTGGTATGCACCACAGCAATGCATTTCCACTAGGAAATGGATGAATTGAAAGAATGTCTCTGTGTCACATTACTTTAGGCCATGTCAGAAATTGAAATTGAGCATTCATTTTGTGCTCAATTTGTGTCAGTGTAGACGAGAGGGCAGTACGGCGAAATGCTAGCTCTGACAGCGCTGGGTAACATTTTCAGCAGCTGACATCGGGGGTCTCTCTGCATGGAGGTGATGGGCACAGCTGCCACACTCATTCACAGGTGTAAGAGCGCCATGGGGCGGCCAAGGATGACACATACGCGCACAGGCATTCACATGGCACACGCGCACACACACAAACACGGACACAAACACACACACCGCACACACAGAAACAAACACACAGCCACTGACTCATCATAGAGAGTTTAAGAACATAAATATATTAACAGAGCAATTCAATTTGGAGTTTTGTCTACCTGTTATAGTGCTGTAAGGACTATGAGGTAATTCAATATGCATGTGAACTGGAAACTGCTGCCATGGTTTGAATGCATAACCCCACACCCATAGTGTGGAATCAAAGTATTGTAGGAACTTGACAAACATTATCACTACCCTTAAAGGTATGTCGACACCATAAATCCAAACTACACACGACAGTATTGTGAGTGCTCTCATGAACCATATAAATCACAGAACAGGAGAAAAAAGACTTGGCAGCCATTAGCAAATTAGTATTGGCCCACTAGTTGTCTGGCAGGTCTATTTTAGGCATCTATTTGTGTCATTAGTATGGCTCTGTGTCTGTGTCTAATTGACTCTCTAGTTGGCGGCCAGGTCTTTATTTAATAATATGACTCTTGTGTTACTGTGTGTCCATCAGGAAAGCGGTGAAGGCCACTCTGGTGCTGCTGCCTCTCCTGGGCATCACCTACATGCTATTTTTCGTCAACCCGGGAGGGGAGGATGAGGTCGCCCAAATAGTCTTCATCTACTTCAACTCCATCCTGGAGTCTTTTCAGGTATGCCCAGGCCAAATGAAAAGTGTTATAGAGGGTTTGAGAACTTGTTTGACGCTGTAAACATTCTGAAGCATATAACGTGTCACAAAAAATAGATGTAGGCTACAGTACAATGTAGTGCTGCTCGCACTGTTCATCTTATCTTCAATGTTAAACACTCTTTCTCTCTCCTCCCCCTCTCCTCTCGCCATCTTTCCCTCTGTCTCTGTCCTCCAGGGCTTTTTCGTGTCAGTGTTTTATTGCTTCCTGAACAGCGAGGTAAGCAGATTCATGTTTGTCCCATGATCCCCCACCGCTCACACTGTACCCGTAATGAGTTTTTCTTTTCTATCCCTCCCTCCAACCCTCCTCTCATTCCTCCCAGGACTATTGAAAACATGTCCACTTGGCATCATTTCATGCAGAGCTAAAAATGTCCTCAAAAATGTATTGTGTCGTCTAAAATGCAAGCCAAGCAGCAGGGTTACCTTGGACATGCAGATTTCCTCCACTGGACAGCAGAATTAATAAGATCACAATGAGCTTCACCCTAGCCCAACACATATATACACACCCCATGTCAGAGGCTGCATGGTGCCATGGTCGAAGGCAGTGCACTATATAAGGAATAGGATGCCTAAATGGATTTGTCATAAAATATTAACCGGTGAGAAACCTAAATCTGTCTGGAGTTACAAAAGATTGCTTACCCTAAAACCTGAAAAACCCTTGGGAGAGCTGGGAAAGTACCCTTGCTACACAGCTTGATGTAAACATTGCAGTTACCTCCTCAGGTATCCCATTCTCCCTGGAGCAATCTGTCTCAACAGGAGACTATCCGGGTCATGTCTCCTGGATAACTGATCCGTGTATTTTGGTTAATAAATGCATTTATTTTACCTCAATATTACAAGGAGAGTCAGGAAGGATGAAGTGAAGCCTACACACTAACGCTGAAAAGAGATCAATGTACAGTATGTTACCATGACGTCACTTAGTGTGGCAGATATCTCCCACTGAGGTGCACTTACTTAGGGCAAAAGTGGCCACTCAATAGACGTGTGCTGGCAGTATGCTTAGCTAATCAACCTCTGTTTCTCCTGTCGGCTCGCTAATGTCGAGCAGCCGCTAATTCGTTGCTCTTGATGGAATCATGGGACTACATCCAAAGGACAAATGGTGGAGTTCGGCGGATGTTCAAATGTTATCATGAACCATCAGCGATCTGTGACTCAAAGCCAGAGAGGACCGAATGGTTGTTTTTCAGCTTTTTTTCACTATTTACAACATAGGGAGAACCAGAATAGTACTAACTTCAGACACACAAGTAAATGTTATTAACTAGCCTTCTCTACTCTGATATTCTAGAAGAAGTGCCATTACTCAAGCAGTAGGAAAGAGAGTAGAAAGAGGTTCCGCTTTTTCTGTACCAGTCAGCCGCGGCCAACTTCAATCTAATACAGCTCTCCTTCACACTTACACAGTGCAAGCTCGGCTAATGACCTAACTGATATTAACGCTAACCAACTACACTGAAATCATGATGAGCAGCAGGGTTTAACCTTCTCTCTTCTCCAGAATCTTCTTTTAATAACTCCTATGCTGCAGGGAGACCCCTTGAAGCAATACACACAACCCTGACTCTAATGACAGACTTAAAGCATGCTGCAAGGGGAAAACCTAGCCTAGCCAAAACAAAGATTCACTAACCTTGTGTTAACCTCACTAGCAGGGAGAAAATGCTCTTTAAATTGGATCTGCTGGGTATCTACGCGTGTAGTCCTGAGTAAAAACTCCTGTGTGAAAAGACTGAGAAATACCTGGGTTGTGGTGGTAGTTATGGTGTATTTGTTCAATATTCCAGAGTCCGGACGGAGTCTTTTTGTCGTGTGTTTTAAAGCCACTGGACCCCACAAGCTGATAAACGTATTGAATGTCATGACATGTATTGAATCCCATGATAATCAAGTGGTGGTCAGAGTAAAACGTTCTCAGAACCTCCCTGCAACCTAAAAATAAACGTCCCCAGAACATGCAAAACGTTTTTTTTTTAAGTTCGGTTTTACTGGTCTGTAAACATAGGACTTTGTTCCCACAACCAGTTTGAAACTAAAAACATATTTTCCTACAACACATGATTCCACATGTGAAAGGTTATGTGATCACATGTGAAAATTCACGCGAAATATCATCAAGTGTTCTAAAACTAAATGCGAAATATCATCACGTGAAGTGTTCCAAAACCGTATTGTTTCACAGGATTTCACATGTGATCATTTATGAAAATCCACGTGAAGTGTTCCAAAACTAAATGGAAATGTCACATTTGAAATCCTGTGATTTGCCATGTGAAATCATGTGGTTTTTCAAACCTTAATTTCTCTAGCGACTCCTTAGCCTTACACAATTGCCTTCGCTATTTTGAAATGTTAATGATTTGACACTCATGGCAGGCTGTGTATAAGATTGTCAAACCTATCAGGACAATACGCCAGTTTAATTTTCACACCCACCCACGCACAAGAAAAAGAGCAGGCCAAACTCCCATCCTAGCCTATACTACAGTAATCACCTCCAACCTTATGGAAATAAATGTGAAACTCATATTTGAGTAGATCTGGCATTCACCTACAATAACCTGTGAATAATTATAGTGTAGTGCAAAACGGTACACCAATCAACATACTGTTGTTAGACTAACACAGGGTACTTAAACCTTTTCAGCCTGGGACCCAAATGAGAAATTCTGTTTTCCTGGATCCCAAGCTTATGAAAATATGCAACTATACATACAGTTGAAGTCGAAAGTTTACATACACTTAGATTGGAGTCATTAAATCTTGTTTTTCAACCACTCCACAAATCTCTTCTTAACAAACTATAGTTTTGCAAGTCGGTTAGGACATCTACTTTGTACATGACACAATTCATTTTTTCAACAAATGTTTGCAGACAGATTATTTCACTGTATCACAATTCCAGTGTGTCAGAAGTTTACATACACTAAGTTGACTGTGTCTTTAAACAGCTTGGAAAATTCCAGAAAATTATGTCATTGATTTAGAAGCTTCTGATAGTCTGAATGACAACATTTGAGGCAATTGGAGGTGTACCTGTGGATGTATTTTAAGGCCTACCTTCAAACTCAGTGCCTCTTTGCTTGACATCATGAGAAGATCAAAAGAAATCAGCCAACACCTCAGAAAAAAATTGTAGACCTCCACAAGTCTGATTCATCCTTGGGAGAAATTTCCAAACGCTTGAAGGTACAACGTTCATCTGTACAAACAATAGTACGCAAGTATAAACACCATGGGACCACGCAGCCATCATACAGCTCAGGAAGGAGACGAGTTCTGTCTCCTAGAGATGAACGTACTTTGGTGCGAAAAGTGCAAATCAATCCCAGAACAACAGCAAAGGACCTTGTGAAGATGCTGGAGGAAACAGGTACAAATGTATCTATATCCACAGTAAAACAAGTCCTATATCGACATAACCTGAAAGGCTGCTCAGCAAGGAAGAAGCCACTGCTTCCATAAAAAAACAGACTACAGTTTGCAACTGCACATAGGGACAAAGATTGTACTTTTTGGAGAAATGTCATCTGGTCTGATGAACCAAAAATAGAGCTGTTTGGCCATAATGACCATCGTTATGTTTGGAGGAAAAAGGGGGAGGCTTGCAAGCCGAAGAACAACATCCCAACCGTGAAGCACGGGGGTGGCAGCATCATGTTCTGGGGGTGCTTTGCTGCAGGAGGGACTGGTGCACTTCACAAATAGATGGCATTATGAGGCAGGAAACTGATGTGGATATATTGAAGCAACGTCTCAAAACGTCAGTCAGGAAGTTAAAGCTTGGTCGGAAATGGGTCTTCCAAATGGAAATTGACCGCAAGCATAGTGGCAAAATGGCTTAAGGACAACAAAGTCAAGGTATTGCAGTGGTCATGACAAAGCCTTGACCTCAATCCTATACAAAATTTGTGGGCAGAACTGAAAAGGCGTGTGCGAGCAAAGATGCCTACAAACCTGACTCAGTTACACCAGCTCTGTCAGGAGAATGGGCCAAAATTCACCCAACTTATTGTGGGAAGCTTGTGGAAGGCTAGCGGAAATGTTTGACTCCAGCTAAACAATTTAAAGGCAATGCTACCAAATACTAATTGAGTGTTTGTAAACTTCTGACCCACTGGGAATGTGATGAAAGAAATGAAAGCTGAAATAAATCATTCTCTCTACTTTTATTCTGACATTTCACATTCTTCAAATAAAGTGGTGATCCTAACTGACCTAAAACAGGGAATGTTTACTAGGATTAAATGTCAGGAATTGTGAAAAATTTAGTTTAAATGTATTTGGCTAAGGTGTATGTAAACTTCTGACTTCAACTGTAAATATCAGTACATTTCATTGCCCTTATGCCTAAAACAACTGCAATATAAACAAATAACAATGAAATGAAGTACCCATTTAAATAGCTATTCATGTTCATTTTTCTCCATTAAAAACACTCTTACATATATCTTTCTATTGTGGAACTGTTGCTGTTAAAATACAAGAAATCATGAAAACATTTAACTAGAATAAACTGATTGAAGCAATATGCTTTTTGAGGCATCACACAGATGCTGCGACCCATACTTTAACGCTGGACTAACACATCATGAATCATTTTCATTCAGGAAAATACTGTAGGTTATCACATACACTGAGTGCACAAAATATTATGAACACCGGCTCTTTCCATGACAGACTGCCCAGGGGAATCCAGGTGTAAGCTATGATCCAGTATTGATGTCACTTGTTAAATCCACCTCAATCAGCGTAGATGAAGGGGAGGAGATAGGTTAAAGAAGGATTTTTTAAAATTGTGACAAATGAGACATGGATTGCGTATGTGTGCCATTCAGAGGGTGAATAGGATAGACAAAATATTTAAGTGCCTTTGAAAGGGGTATGGTAATTTGTGCCAAGTAATGCAACACTGCTGGGGTTTTTACGCTCAACAGTTTCCCGTGTGTATGAAGAAGGGTCCACCAACCAAAGAACATCAAGCTAACTTGACAACTGTGGGAAGCATTGGACTCAACATAGGCCAGCATCCCTGTGGAACGCTTTCAAAATCTTGTAGAGTCCTTGCCCTGATGATAGTGTTGAGTGATTACGGAAACGTTGGTTCGTTTTTGTTTATTAAACAACCAATTGACTTATTTGAATTCCATTTTGTTCCGTTTTTTTTCCTGTGAGCTCAATGCGCACATTGCACAGTTTCTCTAGAGATAAATCAGATCCAGCCTGAACTGTGCCATTTAGTAGGACAGGGGTACTCAACTCTTACCATACGAGGTCCGGCGCCTGCTGGTTTTCTGATCCATCGGATAATGAAATGCACACACCTGGTGTCCCAGGTCTAAATCAGTCCCTGATTAGAGGGGAACAATTTTAAAAAATGCAGTGGAACTGGCTTCGAGGTCCAGAGTTGAGTATGAGGGTAGTAGGGAGTTATAGTTTCCAACAGGCCAATAAGCTACATCAAGTGGAGGGCCGAGTGTTTGTGGGATTTTGCTCCTCCCTTATGCTTGATTGATGAATTAAGGTCACTAATTAGAAGGGAACACCCATCACCTGGATTTCTAGGTCTTAACTGAAAGGGAAAAGTGATTTTGTCAGACAGCAGCTTTATAGAGATGAGATAATGACCTGGAATTAAATAATGTCATCAAATAAAACAAATGTTTTATACACAACAACTGAAATATTTGATTAAAGTGAAGTGAATAAATCATGTTTAATAATAAGTGATAAGCATTAATGGGCAGTCGCTACCATCATGGGACTTTTATTGCTTTTTTCTGTGTTATTACAGGATTCAACCCAGATAATTCATAGTGCATCAATGTGAAAAATATTTAATCTAAATTAAATGAAGCCTACACACTAAACGCTGAGTAGAGATCAATGTACAATATGTTAGCATGACGCCACTTAGTGTGGAAGATATCTCCCACTGAGGTGCAGTTACTTAGGGCAAAAGTGGCCACTCAATAGACGTGTGCTGGCAGTATGCTTAGCTAATCAACCTCTGTTTCTCCTGTCGGCTCGCTAATGTCGAGCAGCCGCTAATTCGTTGCTCTTGATGGTATCATGGGACTACATCCAAAGGACAAATGGTGGAGTTCGGCGGTTGTTCAAATGTTATCATGAACCATCAGCAATCTGTGAAGCAAAGCCAGAGAGGACCGATAGTTTTTTTTCTGCTTTTTTTTCACCATTTACAACATACGGAGAACCAGAGTAGTACTACCCTCAGACACACAAGTAAATGTTATTAACTAGCCTTCTCTACTCTGATATTCTAGAAGAGGTACTGTTACTCAAGTAGGAAAGAGAGAAGAAAGAGGTGCCGCTTTTTCCATACCAGTTAGCCACGGCCGACTTCAATCACTGGTATTTTAGCATTCCTATCTAATACAGCTCTCCTTCACCTTGTGCTAAGCAGGGAGAAAAATGCTCTTTATATTGGATCTGTTGGGTATCTAAGCATGTAGTCCCTGCAACCTAAAAATAAACGTTCCCAGAACAGGCAAAATTTTCACTTCTGTTCTCAGAACGTTAAAAAAAACGTTCAGTATTAACCCACTGGACCCATTAATGTAAAAAATATATCGAAATAGAAAACGGTGATATTTTTTTTTTTACAAAGGAACCGAAACCGAACCGACCTCAAGAAACACTAATCGCTCAGCACTACCTGATGAATTGAGGCTATTCTGATCCAAAACGGGGGGCAACTCAATATTAGGAAAGCGTTCGTAATGTTTTGTACACTCAGTTTACAGTGAGCTCCAAAATCATTTGGACAGTGACACATTTTTTATTATTTTGGCCTGTACTTCAACAATTTGGATTTAAAAATTAAACAATGTCTATGAGGTTAAAGTGCAGACTGTCTGCTTTAATTTGAGGGTATTTTCATCCATATCGGGTGAACCATTTAGAAATTAGTGCACTTTTTGTACATAGTCCCCCCATTTTTAGGGGACCAAAAGTATAGGGATTCATTCACTTGTATTAAAGTAGTAAAAGGTTGTGAATTCGGTCCCATATTCATTGCACGCAATGACTACATCAAGCTTGTGACTCTACAAATTAGTTTGATGCATTTTATGTTTGTTTTGGTTGTGTTTCAGACTATTTTGTGCCCAATAGAAATGAATGGTAAATAATGTGTAATTTTTGAGTCACTTTTATTGTAAATAACAGAAAATATGTATAAACACTTCCACATTAATGTGGATGCTACCATGATTACGAATAATCCTAAACGAGTGAGAATGTTAGATGCACAAATATCATACCTCCAAGACATGCTAACCTCTCATCATTACAATAACAGGGGAGGTTATCATCTTGGGGGGGTGTATGATATTTGTGTATTGTATCATTTCAAATCCAAAGTGCTGGAGTACAGAGTCCCTGTCCCAATAATTTATGATATAAAACATATGATTATTCTATGATATTCTGATGATAACATATGATAATCTAAAATCCACATTAAAAAAAGGAACATTTTCCCACCAGAGCTGTAATTCCATCAAACTGACTTGTTGCAGATAAAAAGCAGTGCGTCGTAACATAGTCATAACTTTTCATTTAGTGAATTAAACATCAGAAGTCCTGTGTTTCCATCCTAGTTTTATTTCTGACGCTGGTTCTGGCACAAAGTCTGCGATAAACAGCAAAATGTCCCCACTCGCGTCTTGGCACGTAGCTCTAGACAACAGCTTGCAGATACAGTGCAAAGGGTAGATTAGGAGGTTATGGATAAGACCATGATCATTTTTATTTGTCAACTGGCAGCCCAGCATGGATAGTCATGTCACCACCATACGAAATAAGACCATCGATAGTTATTGGAAAGGAGCATCTGTAATGTCTACGCTAATAAATCGGGAAGCAAGTACAGGGAGTGAATTTAATAAATAACCGAACATGGAACAAAACAAGAAACACGAGTAGCGTACAGACATGAAACAATGACTCCTGGGGAAAGAACCAAAGGGAGTGACAGATATAGGGGAGGTAACCAGGAAGGTGATGGAGTCCAGGTGAGTCTCATGAGGCACAAGTGTGCCTAATAATGAGTAAACTGGCGACAACAAGAGCCGGAGAGGGTGAGCGAGAGTAGACGTGACAGTACCCCCTCCCTGACGCGCGGCTCCAGCCACAGGACGTCGACCAGAGGGACGGTCACGAGGACCAGTATCGCTTCTGCTGAGGCATGGGAATCTGTCGAGCCGGCTGAGGCATGGGATCCCGATGAGCCAGCTGAGTCACGGAAGCCGGACGAGCTAGCTGCGGCTTCCCCTGTAGCTTCGGCAATTGAAGCCTGACGAGCCAACCGAGGCTTGAGAACCTATCAAGCCAGCTGAGGCATGAAGCCTAAAGAGCCATCCCTGGTTGCGTCAGCAGCCGCACTTGGACCTGACGTCACCAGTAAAAAAGCAAAAATAAATCCCTGTTGCTTCCTTTGGTGAGGCGCTATTCTGGAACGTCAACGCTAATAAATCGGGAAGCAAGTACAGGGAGTGAATTTAATGAATCTAATGAAACAAGAACCACGAGTAGCGTACAGACATGAAACACAAAACAATATAGCCTGGGGAAAGAACCAAAGGGAGTGACTGATATAGGGGAGGTAATCAGGAATGTGATGGAGACCAGGTGTGTCTCATGAGGCGCAGGTGCGTGTAACAATGGTGACAGATTTGCGGAATAATGAGCAAACTGTGGAATAATGAGTAAACTGGCGACAATGAGAGGTGGAGCGGGAGTAGACGTGACAGCATCAAGCTCATCACCGCGCACTTTCACCACCCTGTAAAGTTCATAACTTATTTAAATCTGTGCATGCTTTTCCAAGTGGCAGTGGGGGGTCACACAACATAGCATAGTGTGGATCCAAGTTTACTTAAAAAGGATGGTTATTATGTCAATAATAGCAGATAAAAGCTTTTCTACTGCAATTGTTGCATATTCTGTTTCACAGACCAAAATATCTGCCCACGTATTTAGTTTTGTCGACAAATTAGCTGTTTCCAACAGGCTTGTCTTTACATGTTTTATCCGATGTACTTACTCGAATAAAAAAGTTTGATGGAAACCTCTTTTGTGTGAAAGGCTTCCAGTCTCTGAGAAAAGAGCGGGAAAGTGATTATTTATCCTTTTATCCATGAAATCACTCCCACAATGTACTCTAACTGTCATTCAGCTATTCTATCTACAATCGTTAATATACAGTACGTTATTCTATTTCTGTATTAAACACTCAAGGCTCTTTTCGCAGACATAACCAAATATGTCTTTACTGCGTTCACACCCCTACTGTACACAGTCCTCATCCTCTGTGACATATTTCCTTCAATTCCACAGCCAACTGTGTGCAGTGTTCCAAAGGCCCCTGCAGGGTTTCACATAGTACAAAGTGAAAAGATAGAGCTGCTTGTTGCTCTAGTTCTTTAGAAGCAGGTGAAAAAACAAACAGGTTGGCTTTAATTAAATATACTGTGATAGACGTCTTACATAGAGCCTGTGTTTTGGTAGAATCATGGATAGAAATATTATGCCTATGAGTGTTAATTGTCCAAAAAAATAAACACTTTCCTGCTGAAGAAAGAGTGTTATTCAAGATGTGGAAGCTCTATGGAGCACACAGTTTCATGAATATAGGTTTAGAAAGGGAACAACTCGAACTTAGATGTTGATCTTTTCAGCATACTTAAACCAGGGAGCCAAAGAACATAGTGCTGCTTCTCCTTTGTAAACTAACTTATTAGTGAGAAAGGGGCCTGTACACTTATCCTTTGATACATCCAGTCAAAGTTTGGGCTTCTAATGAGGTTAATAATTATTAAAATCCAAAAGCAAATAAGGAAAGTAGTTATCATGTCACTGACTTGTTATTAGAGAATACATGGTGGTCCTCATGGTGTGGCAGAAGTTCAGTGCCTTAAAAGCTTCTACCTCCCTCATATTTTTAATACCATGGCACTGGCCCAACACTGTCCACTTCTCCTTGGTTACCACAATTTGGAAATTGCATAAATGAGAACATTTTAATTAGGTGAAAACAATTCAATGGAAACTCACTTAAAGTGGCAGTTAACTATGAGTGGTATTCAATCAAACTGACATTGCCGATTTACATAGTTTCTGTGAAGAAAATAAATATAATTGTTATGTTACTCTAGTCAACAATTTACACCGTCAGACCAAACAAAATTTGAATTTTCTCTCTTTTTCTCCGTCTCTCTCTCTCTGCTATCCTCTCAGGTGCGTTCTGCGGTTAGGAAGAGATGGCACCGCTGGCAGGACAAGCATTCAATCAGGGCTCGGGTGGCACGCGCCATGTCCATCCCCACGTCGCCCACGCGGGTCAGCTTCCACAGCATCAAGCAGTCCTCGGCTGTTTGAGGACCAGCAACACTCTGCTTTGGCTGAACTCCCCCATCTAACCTCTCACCGCCAACCACCCCTCCAACATGTCCCCCACAGAGCACTGCTTTCCCCTCTTCTCTCCAAACCAACCGAGGGAAACAGCTACCGTGATGGTTCACACAGGGTACACTTGGTCTGTAAACACAGACCTCACATACCCCCTCCCAGGGTGCGGTGACCTCTGTAGTCTCTCGCCTGCTAATACATTGAGGTACGTTCGCTCAGTGCATTCCCTCTGGAAGCTACAGACAGTCAGGATGACAATGGCCAAACTAAGTAATGTCAAGAGCGGACTTTTTGCCAAAAGGCTGCACAGAGAATTGGTACAATCCCTGTGGCATTGGCAGATTCAGCTGAAAGGGGACTTTTGATGTCAGATGAAAAAGAAAATCACGTTTGTCAGTAAGTCCAGTGTTCTCTTATTCTATTTTATTCTGCAAAATCCAGAAGTTGAAGTCCATATGGATGGAGTTAGTCCATATGGATGAAGTTGGAGTCCATAAGAATACTTTGAAAGTGGGAAGAAAATGGCACTGGGGCACGTGCTTGTATCAGTGTCAAATACATGATCCCTGTTGGACTAACTGACCTTTTCAAGATCATTGACAAAAACAATTTGATTCTCGTTCCTTTGCATGTTTTTATTTTCTGTGGAGCAATTTTTGAACTTTGAGCTGGCTATGCTTACTGGCGCTGCATCGTAAAGCGAATGACCGTCATGGACCATTTATTTCATGTCTTTCCAGACTACTGTCTCTAGTAAACATTCTCCCATTCCTTCCTTTTGTTTTTCTGATTAATTATTATCTTGTTCTGGATGTGATATCTTTGGCCACCATTGAAGATGGATGCCTTCCCCATTATCCTTACAACAACAACCAAGGCATTGTGCAAGCGGAAAAAGTGATGTGACATCCAACACTGTTACTAATGGGAATGAACTGTGAAAATTGGTACACACTGTCAAATCTACCTAGAGGACAAAACAGTTGTGTTTGTGTTGCCCAGTTCTTTCAGGAAGTAAATATTTAGCATATCTCCTCAAACTGTAATGACTTCTTCTCCTTCCTTTCATCTTAGCCTTTTCCTGGGACTCAAACGTAACGTTGGCTTAGAGATAGTCAGACCTGGGGGGGTGAAGGAAGAGCGGCAGTTTAACATCAATAAGGCATTTCACGCCTGGTAAGGTTGAGTTTTTTTGAGGCTCAAGCAAATACAAACACACACATATGGAGAGGATTTATCATAGGCTACAGTATGAAACATAACTGAAGATATTTTTTCTTTTGCGTAAGGTTGTAAAAGGTGTTAATCTTCAACTGATTTAAGCACACCTTTATCAAAGCACTTTTTTATTTATTTCAAATTCAAAAATGACCAGGACCGTAATAAGATAACGCCCACTTTAGTATAGAATTTTGAAAGCTGGATTGGGAGAAATGCCAATTATTAATATAATTATTTTGGCTAGCTATGTTAAGGTCTGAGAGGAACGTGGATGTTTTGGTTGCTTCATCTCTGCAACTTGCAAAACGTATCTATACTAAATCTTCAGACTAAATCATTTTGTTCTTCAAACTCTTTCTTGCCATCAAACAGGTAATATGTTATATTGCTATTTTGTCGTAGAAAGTACCCAATGGGCACACACAACAACATTGTTTCCACATCGTTTCAACAAAATGACATTGAACCAACATGGAATAGACATTGAATTGACGTCTGTGCCCAGTGGGTACTGACAATACTTTGCTGAAATTCTGCAAATCCTTTCAAATTGAAACACCCATTATGAAGGACCATAACAAATCGGATCATCATTCCAACATAAAACCATTTATCAGATATTGTCATGCACATAGCACAACTTTTTATGTTTGAATGACACATGAATAAGTCAAAGTAACTAGGAAAAGATGAACACAAGGTCTGGCAGATGATTGAGTGAATGCTGACTTCTTGTGGTTTGTTCTGACAAAGGGGAATAGAGTTATGCATATTCAGATAGACGTTGTCTAGACAGGACCAGTCTCAAATGTTTTGCAGTAGGATTCCCCTCTCTCCCTCTTTCTCTCGCTGAAAAATATTGTAATTATGAGTACAAAAGCTGAAATAATTCACAATCATCAGCTCCCCAAAAGTTCCCTTCTTTTTGTTGTTCTGTACATTGGCTAATGTGGGAGCCCTCCCAAAAAGCTTGTGAGCTTGAAGCTTGAATCTCAGGGCTCAGAGAACCAGTTGGCTTCCACACACTACCCCACACAGCACAGGATGAAACCAATTAAGACCAACGTTTTACTTGGTGTTGTTAAGATAGCTCACCCCAGTAGGTAGAGCTATGAGAGGACTGTGAGAGCTATAATGGCCTCACCCACAAGGACTTCTCATCTGCCTCTCTCTCTCGTGCGCGTTGTCTGCTAATTAGCTCTATCTGCAGGGAAGTCACAGCTAGTTTGTCTGAAAGCTGAGAGCCAGGGACAATTCAGGAAAGAGAGAATAGTACCAAAGCCTGTACCCTGACACTGTCCCCTGCTATGCAACATCTCTATGAATGAGCGAGTGAATGGAAGAACTGAGAATTAAATGAAAAGGGATTCTGTGGTATAGATAGAGGCAGGGATAGGAACTGGGACTTGCTGGGAATTGACTTAAAATGTTCAACCGGGCATAGCCGCATGAAGTAGGGGTTGCAGCACCCCCTGATAAATCTACATTTATCAAGCATCCTCACTCCAAAACATCTTCCTGCGGCCATGCCCCCAGGCCATAGTTCACAACCAGGGACCGAAAAAGGGATCGTTTTGATGTTTTTTGGGGGTTTGAAAGGCATAAAGTGCTGTTTTTCATGTATTTGTTCATGCAGACTTTTGTGCTTATTTGGAACAGAATTATATACAGTATTTAAAAAAACTGGTTGAATCATCATTTCAACCCAAAAATGTAATGTGATGTTTAATCAACGTAGGAAACTGATTGGATTTTTAAATTGATAGGATTTTTGTCTTTTTTTCACCCAACTTTTAACCACAATCAAATGACAGGGTGGCATATTTGGTGGATTTCACGTTGAATTCACGTTAGTTGCCAACTCAACCAAATTAATATTAAAACTAGACATTGAAGTGACTTCTGTGCCCAGTGTGTATTCAGTTGAAATGCATCCTGAAGCGCTTACTGACATTTAGAAAAGAAAAGAAACTGCTGGGTTTATTTTGCAAAGTCAAACAAAGCCAATCCTCCGTTGGCAGATATGTCTATAGACAACAGAAATAGTTTGTTCTGAATCCTTTTTTCCTCCCGGTCCCTTTTGATCATTGGCATAAAGCAGTCAGAATAAAATATGTGATGTCATTGGCAATGTTTACAGATCGCTTTGAGTAATAGCTATAGAACGTATTGTCAGACAGATGCATCCTAATCGCTGAAACAAATGATCACAAGAATCACAGATGCGGCTTCATCTATGTTTGCTGAAGGCAGGCTGATTTATTTTTCATGGGGAAAATGTGATAAAACTACTGTCCAACCCCATCTAACAGAGCACAGTTTATTCCACAATCCCATTGTTTATGTACCTGTCATTCTGTTTAACATGGAGAGAGAGAGAGAGAGAGAGTGTGAGAATGTCTGGCTGGTGGTTGATATGTCAAAACGAACTCTTCGCCCACCCAGCCAGGGATGCTACTGCCCTCCAACACACACCATGTGTTCCTCAACAGCCAGGATACGTGACGATATTACGTTCATGAGATTAGAGGTTAGCCTGGAATGGAATTGCCAATGTATGATAGTGTTATGCATTCCAATTCCAGGTACCTGCCTCTGTCATGAAAATATGTTCTCTCTTAACCAAAAATGATTTACCCTGGAAATCCAAAGCCAGTTGGTTCTCTGTTATAATGTTACAAGAACCCTGTTCTAAATCACAGCTACCAGATTTCCGAGAATTGTATTCCAAACACTGAATGTAATTCTATTCTGAACACATATTCCAGTTATCATAACCAATAACCAGATGCTATTGAAAACTTTTTCAATCAAATGCAGTATTTCAGTATTTTGTAGAAAATGGACTATACAGCTATTTTCCTTCCTTTTCCAGGAAACAGGAATATTTTAGTTCAAATATTTTCATGTATACATGTGCATGGTCAGACTCCGATTTTGAAATTCTGAATTTGCTAGCTGACGTCAATCCAGGGAAAGTAGTTTCTTGAGGCAGCCGTCATCATTACTATTATTATTATCATTCTGTATACAGTAGATGTCTCTCAAAGTGTGTCGTAGTCCTCATACTTCTTTAATATAATACTGCAATTGAAAATGGCTCCAGTATACAGTACACAGACAGCTTCATAATGAATTCCAGTTAATTGCACATATGCTATTAGTGTAGTCAGCTGTCATACCACTGACCGTCAGCAACATCAGTGTAGTCAAATGTTCTCTTGTTTTTCTTTGTCATTACCAAAGTAGTTGTGGTCACGAACATCCTCCAAAGACACAAGCGCAGCTATCTAGTCGATAGGCTGTTCTTATTTCTTGCCCTATCTCTTTATTTCAATAAGAAATTCTGCTGCTGCCCTTTCTCTTTTTTGATTGTTTATTTGGCTTGATTTGTTTCCTTAATTGTGCAGAGGGGTCTTGACCGATTTCTCTCGATGCAGTTATAGTTACTATAACAACGATGTATGTAAGTGTTCTTTCTCGGGTATTTACAATGTGTTCATCTTTTGTTGTGAAGGTGTAAGAACCAAAAACATTTGTATTTATTTAGCTGTCTAAGGCACACAGATTTTTATATTTATCACATTATTTAAAGGGTACAGCTTTTATTGAAGGACAC
This sequence comes from Salvelinus fontinalis, assembly GCF_029448725.1. NCBI lineage: Eukaryota > Metazoa > Chordata > Actinopteri > Salmoniformes > Salmonidae > Salvelinus > Salvelinus fontinalis. Next base: position 61,338,356 of record NC_074666.1, read on the forward strand.
AGGCCCACATTACCTATAATATAGATTGATAAATAAATCGAATTATGTCCACAATGTGTCTACTTAAGATTTTGTGATGAAAGGTGCGATACGTAGTTTGATGTGATTTTTTTCACTTTTGTTGTTATGTTTGATAATGTTGCAATTATCTTTCTTTCCTCTTTCAAAGTCCAATAAGGAAAAATTGTATTTATTATGTTTATGACTTTACTTGTTCAATGTTGGAAAGCGTTGAGGAATTGTACATAGTTTGTAAAAAAACAAAAAAAGCAATCTAATGAGAAAAAGTATATGTGGAGAGTTCAAGATATATGGAACAGTGCTACTACATAAATTGTGCATTAAAATGTGTTTTTTTAACAAACCCGAAAAATCTGTCACTGTTGACATTGAGACTGGTGTTTGCAGGTACTATTTAACGAAGCTGCCAGTTGAGGACTGGTGAGGTGTCTGTTTCTCAAACTAGACACTAATGTACTTGTCCTCTTGCTCAGTTGTGCACCGGGGCCTCAAACTCCTATTCTGGTTAGAGCCAGTTTGCGCTGTTCTGTGAAGGGAGTAGTACACAGCAGTACAAGCAGTACAGTAGTACAAGATCTTCAATTTCTTGGCAATTTCTCACATGGCATAGTCTTCCTTTCTCAGAACAAGAATAGACTGACGAGTTTCAGAAGAAAGTACTTTGTCTCTGGCCATTTTGAGCCTGTAATCGAACCCACAAATGCTGATGCTCCAGATACTCAACTAGTCTAAGGCCAGTTGTATTGCTTCTTTTAATCAGGACAACAGTTTTCAGCTGTGCTAACATAATTGCAAAATGGTTTTCTAATGATCAATTAGCCTTTTAAAATGATACATTTTAAATGGATTAGCTAACACAACGTGCCATTGGAACACAGGAGTGATGGTTGCTGATAATGGGCCTCTGTACACCTATGTAGATATTTTATGAAAAATCTGCCATTTCCAGCTACAATAGTAATTTAAAACATTAACAATGTATGCACTGTATTTATGATCAAGTTGATGTTTTTTTAATGGACAAAAAAATTGCTTTTCTTTCAAAAACAAGGACATTTCTAAGTGACCCCAAACTTTTGAACAGTGGTGTATGTAAAAAATAAAATTGTGCCATCTGATTTGCTTAATATAAGAACTTAAAAATTATTTACACTTTTACTTGTACTTTTAATACTTAAGAATACTTTAGCAAATACATTTACTTTTAATACTTAAGTATATTTAAAACCAAATACTTTTTGACTTTTACTCAAGTAGTATTTTACTGGGTGACATCAATCTACACAGAATCTTCTGTAATTTCAAAGTGGAAGACAAATTCCAACATTTGTTAAAAGACAAATATGAAAAATACAACTCTAATATCTTGATTACATAAGTATTCAACTCCCTAAGTCAATACATGTTAGAATCATCTTTGGCAGCGATTACAGATGTGAGTCTTTCTGGGTAAGTCTCTAAGAGATTTGCACACCTGGATTGCACAATATTTACAAATTATTTTTAAATTCTTCAAGTTCCCTCAAGATGGTTGTTGATTATTGCTAGACAGCCATTTAAGTATTTCCATAGAGTTGCATGCCAATTTAAGTCAAAAACTTTAACTAGGCCACTCAGGAACATTTATTGTCATCTAGGTAAGCAACTTCAGTGTATATTTGGCCTTGATTTTTAGGTCATTGTCCTGCTGAAAGGTGAATTATTCTGTTGGAAAACAGACTGATAAAGGTTTTTCCTATAGGATTTTTTACAGTAGCTCTATTCCTTTTACTTTTATCCAAAAAATCTCCCTTAGTCCAAGCCAATTACAAGCACACACATAAGATGTTGCAGCCACCACCATGATTGAAAATATAAAGTGATACTCAATGATGTGTTTTGTTGGATATGCCCCAAACATAACGCTTTGTATTCAGGACATGAAGTTAATTTCCTTGCCACATTTTTTGTAGATTATTATGTGACTTGTTACAAACATTTTTACTGAATTTATTTAGGCTTACTGTAACGTTCGTCTGGTGGTGTATGAACGGACCAAGGCGCAGCGGGTGTTGAATCCATAATGAATTTATGAGACGTCGAACATTGACACGAACTATACTTGAATATTTACAAAATAACAAACAAACAACGTAGACTGACCTGAACATGCAAACTACATATAACGAAGCACGCATGAACAGGTAAGAACGAACAAGACGAGACAGTACCGTGTGGTGCAATAAACACAGACACAGCGACAATCACCCACAAACAAACAGTGAGAACAACCTACCTTAATATGACTCTCAATCAGAGGAAACGCCAAACACCTGCCTCTAATTGAGAGCCATACCAGGCAACCCATTAACCCAACATAGAAAACACATACCTTAGACTACCCACCCAAACTCACGCCCTGACCAATTAAACACATACCAAACAACAGAAAACAGGTCAGGAACGTGACACTTACAAAGGGGTTGAATACTTATTGACTAAAGACATTTCAGCTTTTAATTTTAAATGAATTTGTAAAAGCATATTTCCACTTAACATTATGGGGTATTATGTGTAGGCCAGTGACACAAAATCTCAGTTTAACTTCTTGAGAATACAGGGGTGCTGTTTCGCATTAGCATAATTGCCTCTACAGATTAAACTGCCTCTTATTCAATTATTGCTGTTACTATATGCATATAACCATATGCCATTGGATAGAAAACAAGCTATGGTTTCTAAAACCGTTCCAATTTTGTCTCTGAGTCAAACACAGGTCATTTCACAGCACTTTCCCTGAGCCAGAAGAAGATTGCAAGATGTGTATGCTCGCTTCAAAGCTCTGCCTATATATGGTCACGCGACCTATGACCCGAAACACACTTCCTTCTTCTTCCTCTGGGTGTCTGGAAGACGTCAGAGGAGAATTTTTTTGTTTATCTTGTACTGACGTGAAATAAGACCTATTTCTTTAGCGTGACCGACAACTTCCGGTTTCTGAGATGCGCGTTTTCAGAGGTGCCATTGTCTTTTGTTATGCTGACGTTACGGATGAAAACTATCTCCGTGTCGAAGTTTGTTTGATACATGTGACCATATCACCGTAATGTATGTTTTTTCAATATAGTTTAATCAGATTATTAGAATTTTTTCGGGAGTTTTGCCGTGTTCCGTTCTTTGAGTTTTTTAACTTTGGACATGGACCGTGCCAGTCGACCAGTACCCAGGCTAAATGAAGAGGGGAGGTTGCCATTGTGAATGGATTGAACGACTCATCAGGACTAAGGACACCTTGATCAACATTCTGATGAAAGACCAGCAATAGTAAGACCCAATTTACGATGTTATTTCATATATCTGTCGTGCATGTGAACTGGTCGGGCGCGTCCAGCCGGTTCTGGCTGGCCTGGTTATGCTAATTTAGCGATACATTTTGTTTTCGCTATAAAACATTTAAAAAATCTGAAATATTGTTTGGATTCACCAGATGTTGGGCTTTCAATGTCTGTACGCTGTGTATTTTTTCTGAAATGTTTTAAGACAAGTAATTAGTTATATAACGTTGGTCTCTGTAATTGTTCTAGCTGCATCAGCACTATATCAGATTGCAGCTGCAATGTAGAACTGTGATTTATACCTGAAAAATGCACATTTAAAAAAAAAAAACTATGCTATACCATAAATATGTTATCAGACTCATCTTATGAATTTGTTTGTTAGTTAGTGGCTATCAATATCTTAGTTTAGCCGAATTGGTGATAGCACCTGATGGAGTAAGAAACTGTTGGAGTAAGAAAATGGTGTCATTTTGCTAACGTGTTTAGCTAATAGATTTACATAGTGTCTTCCCTGTAAAACATTTAAAAAATCTGAAATGGTGGTTTTATTCACAAGATCTGTGTCTTTCATTGGGTGTCTTGGACTTGTGATTTAATGATATTTAGATGCTACTATTTAATTGTGACGCTATGCTAGCGATGCTAATCAGTGTGGGGGGTGTGGGGGGTGCTCCCGGATCCGGGTTAGGTACTCTGTAGAGGTTAAACAATTATATATTCAGGCTGTTACAGAACAAAATGTGGAAAAAGTCAATGGGTGTAAAAAACTTCTGAAGGCAATGTATCATAAAGATCGGAAATTGACATAATTTGAGTCAATTGGAGGTGCACCTGTGGATCTATTTCAAGGCCTACCTTCAAACTCAGTGCCTCTTTGCTTGACATCATGGGAAAATCAAAAGAACTCAGCAAAAAATTGTAGACCCCCACAAGTGTGGTTCATCCTTGGGAGCAATTTCCAAACGCCTGAAGGTACCACGTTCATCTGTACAAACAATAGTAAGCAAGTATAAACACCATGGGACCACGCAGCCATCATACCGCTCAGAAAGGAGACGCGTTCTGTCTCCTAGAGGTGAACGTACTTTGGTGCGAAAAGTGCAAATCAATCCCAGAACAACAGCAAAGGACCTTGGGAAGATGCTGGAGGAAACAGGTACAAAAGTATCTATATCCACAGTAAAATTTGTCCTATATCGACATAACCTGATAGGCTGCTCAGCAAGGAAGAAGCCACTGCTCCAAAACCACCATAAAACAGCCAGACTACGGTTTGCAACTGCACATGGGGACAAAGATTGTACTTTTTGGAGAAATGTCCTCTGGTCTGATGTAACAAAATAAGAACTGTTTGGCCATAATAACTATCGTTATGTTTGGAGGAAAAGGGGGGAGGCTTGTAAGCCGAAGAACAACATCCCAACCGTGAAGCAAGGGGGTGGCAGCATCAAGTTGTGGGGGTGCTTTGGTACAGGAGGGACTGGTGCACTTCACAAAATAGATGGCATCATGAGGCAGGAAAATGATGTGGATATATTGAAGCAACGTCTCAAGACATCAGTCAGGAAGTTAACTTATTTGGTATTGGGGGCAGCATTTTCACTTTTGGATGAATTTCATGCCTATAGTGAACTGCCTCCTACTCTGTCCCACATGCTAATATATGCATATTATTACTATTGGATATAAAACACTCTGAAGTTTCTAAACCTGTTTGAATGATGTCTGTGAGTATAACAGAACTCATATGGCAGGCAGAAAAAATCCAAACAGGAAGTGAAAAATCTGAGAGTGGTCGTTGTTAAAGTCATCGCCTATTCAATTCCCTGTAATATATGGATCTGTTTGCACTTCATACGCCTTCCACTAGATGTCAACAGTCAGTAGAACGTGGAATGAAGCTTATGCTGTGTTGTGGGACCAGATGGGAGGTGAATGAGTCAGTGGTCTGGCAGATTGCCAGTTCTTGGTCGTGCGCTTTCCTCATTATATCGTCTTGCGTTCCATTACTTATAGAGACTGAAAAGAATTCTCCGGTTGGAACCGTATTGGATATAAATGATAACAACATCCTGAAGATTGATTCTCTACTTACTTTGACCAGTTTATTCGACTTGTAATATAACTTTTTGAAGTTTACGTCCGACGTTTGCCTGCATCTGCGCGAGCGTTTGGACACGTGCACTACACATGCTAGCAAAATTAGCTAATGGGCATTATTGAACAAAACAACAATTTATTGTGGAACTATGATTCCTGGCATTCTGATGAAGATAATCAAAGGTAAGGGAATATTTATGATGTAATTTCGTATTTCTGTTGACTCCAACATGGCGGAGAAATGTTGTTACTATCTGAGCGCCGTCTCAGATTATTGCATGGTGAGCTTTTTACGCAACGTTTTTTTTAAATCTGACACATCTGTTGCATTAGGAACAAGTGTATCTTTAATTATATGTAAAACATGTATCTCTCATCAAAGTTTATGATGAGTATTTCTGTTATTTGACGTGGCTCTCTGTAATTACTCCGGATATTTTGGAGGCATTTCTGAACATGGCGCCAATGTAAACCGAGATTTGTGGATATAAATATGCACATTATCGAACAAAACATAAATGTATTGTGTAACATGATGTCATATGAGTGTCATCTGATGAAGATGTTCAAAGGTTAGTGATTAATTTTATCTCTATTTCTGGTTTTTGTTACTACTATCTTTTGCTGGGAAAATGTCTGTGTTTTTCTGTGACTATGTACTGAGCGAACATAATTGTATGGTGTGCTTTCCCCGTTAATCCTTTTTGAAATCAGACATGTTGGCTGGATTCACAACATGTGTAGCTTTAATTTGGTGTCTTTCCTGTGATTTCATGAAAGATAGATTTTTATAGTAATATATTTGAATTTGGAGCGCTACATTTTTTCTGGATTTTGGCCAAGTGGGACGCTACCGTCCCACCTATCCTAGAGAGGTTAAAGCTTGGTCGCAAATGAGTCTTCCAAATGGACAATGACCCCAAGCATACTTCCAAAGTTGTGGCAAAATGGCTTAAGGACAACAAAGTCAAAGTATTGGAGTGACCATCACAAAGCCCTGACCTCAATCCTATAGAAAATATGTGAGCAGAACTGAAAAAGTATGTCGGAGCAAGGAGGCCTCCAAACCTGACTCAGTTACACCAGCTCTGTCAGGAGGAATGGGCCAAAATTCACCCAATTTATTGTGGGAAGCCTGTGGAAGGCTACCCGAAACGTTTGACCAAAGTTAAACAATTTAAAGGCAATGCTACCAAATACTAATTGGGTGTATGTAAACTTCTGACCCACTGGGAATGTGATTCTGACATTTCACATTCACACAATAAAATTGTGATCCTAACTGACCTAAGACACGGAATTTTTACTAAGATTAAATGTCAGGAATTGTGAAAAACTGTGTTTAAATGTATTTGGCTAAGGTTTATGTGAATTTCCGACTTCAACTGTATACTGTATAAATACTGTCAAGAGATAATTCTGTGGCATTAAGCCTTTTATTTGTCAGTGCTGTCATGACAACTGGCAGATACATGTCACTGTATGTACAGTACATTCATTGTTATCATCACCATATGAATAAGAAGATTATCAGAGATTCTTACAGACTAGCTTTGATCCCTTCCACATGACAAGCAAAACATATTTATTGATCTGACAAACTCATACATACACCTTTAAAGCTGGAATCCGTAGTTGCTACATCCATTTTTTTTATTATAAATGAATGATATACCCTTTAGTTCTTGAAGAATATAACGTATAAATGCCTCATGTGCTCAATTGAACTGTCGTACCCCATCAGAACCCAAAATATAAGCTTACTCCAATGTTTGTAAACAACGTAAATAAAAACAAACACTGTATAGCCTCAAAACATGGTTAAAACTATAATTTTGATATTGTGGATGGTCAGTTCTTACTTCCATACCTCTGTCTATGAATTTTAGAGTGGTTACATTGCTCCAGGCCCATCCCTCAGTATTTTACCAAAACAGAGGCTTCATAACCCTTTTGTTATTGTTTCAACTCCGGATTCTAGCTTTAAGTAAGTAAAGTAATTAAGCCTTGTCCAAGCCAGAGCAACCCATACATGCACCTTTGCAAAGATACAATACTTTGGTTTTGAAAGGAAAGCCCTGTAGCTTGTGATCCCTCCACATGATTGCAATTCAAAGGCTTTACACAGAAACAGCCCCGCCGGCAAAATCCAGAGGGTTTCATGTGGATGAGATAATCTCTGGCTAAGGAGAAGAGTAAAAACTGAGTAAACATACCTAGAGCCACGGGTCAAGCCGACGGCGAGTGAGAGCTTTACAAGTTGCGTGGGTGTGTTTTTTTTCTTCGAACGAACACTTCATACAGTAGTTACTTAGAAGTTTGCTTAAGACATTTTATCCTCATTTTACTTCTTATTACAAACTATTCAGCCCATGCGAGGGCTGTGGGCTTACTCATGTAGTCTGCTTCCATTGAGATCTCTCCGTTGGTCACTGTGATTCTATAGTGCGATAGATTGTCTTTCTCTAAACACAGTACAGATTCTTATAAGAGGTCTGGGTTCAATAACACAGAGCACTATTAACTGAAAGCAGACATAGAAAGGGAAAATAGATTACACTAAGAGTGTGTAGCCCTGAAAAGTGATGTTAACCTCAGCGAGACGATTTCCAAGTCAAACTTAATGTTGGCTGCTGTGTTTGTGGCTATGTTGTTCTGTCAGACTAAAGTGTACATGCATATGTGCAGACGGGTGTGTCCCTTACGGAAAAAGCACATGATTTCACATGTAAAATCATGTGTTTTTGGGTCACTTCAAGTGACATTCTATGAAGTTTCACATGTGTATTTTTTACATGTGATCACAGTCTTTCACATGGAGATAACAATTTGTGATGCCCTGCAAACGGAAACAAGAGCTTATGATACACACATTACTTGTACATATTTGACACACATGACTCCATTGTGTATGTTAATTTATACGTCAATTATTATTCAGCATGTGCTTCCTTGGGATTTGAACTCATAACCTCTTGGTTTCATGGCATTCCCATCTTCTTGCTACGCCAACATGTCTGTGTCAATAACTGATTTCACCTGTATTCCTACACTTTGGACTTCAAAGTAAATCGCAGGGTTCTAAAAATACAATCAAGAAAAAATATTATATTTTTCATATGCCCCACCAACATTAGACAACTATACAGAAAACCCTCAAATTGCTTAAATACATAAATTAAATCAATGATGAGTCAATAGTCGGATTAACTGATAACTAAAATAGCAATGCAGATGGCACTCTTTTTCTAAGTGCAGAGCTGTATTGTAGGTAATGAATCTGTCGGGGACTTCTGAAATCTAACTCTCACATATGGAATTGCATTTTCACACGTGGAAAACTTTCACATCAAAATCTAATTGCCACTAATTGCTCCCGAGTGGCGCAGCGGTTTTAAGGCATTGCATCTCAGTGCTAGAGACAGAGACAGAGACAGAGACAGCGACAGAGACAGCGACAGAGACAGCGACAGCGACAGAGACAGCGACAGAGACAGCGACAGAGACAGAGACAGCGACAGAGACAGAGACAGCGACAGCGACAGAGACAGAGACAGAGACAGCGACAGAGACAGAGACAGAGACAGCGACAGCGACAGAGACAGAGACAGAGACAGAGACAGAGACAGAGACAGAGACAGAGACAGAGACAGAGACAGAGACAGAGACAGAGACAGAGACAGAGACAGAGACAGAGACAGAGACAGAGAGAGAGAGAGAGAGAGAGAGAACACAAACAATGAGGCTTTGTTGGATCTTTATGCCCACGAGGCATAGCAGGTTAACGCTTGATCTGATTTAATCTAGGCCATACTCTCACCAAGCTGAGCCAGCACACCCTCACCCCAATACATCTGCTGTCTGCCAGGGCTGTTAGACAGTGATGCCAGGGAACACAGTCAAATGATCGGTAATGAAAGCAAGACACACTAGAGTTCAGAGAGCTGACTTGAAAGTCATTTATAATCAAATGACCTAAAATGAAGCACATGGGTATGACATGGCTCATGGAGATGAACGAGAACCTCAAATGTTCCCTTTGAATGTTCTATTTTGATTTAAAACACATTAAGGAAACACATGATAGACAATAGCTGACATGTAGGGGTTGAAGTTGAAGTAAATCCTCAAAAATATTTCTTCAGATGCTGGAAAGGAGAAACTGCTATGATGAACATTGCACATGGACTTATGAACCAACTGTCAAAAGTTATTTAAAGATACCTAAAGCTCTTTAAGGTCAAACATGTGAATGTTGTAAGAACACTGTTGCCCATCCCAAGGTGTTGGGGATTATGGTATAATGGTATATGGTATAAAACATGTGAAGTGAGTGTTTAGTGTGTGAAGATGTTTAATCGGTCAAAACACGTGAAGAAAACTAATACAGTAACACGTAGCATTCATTGAAAGTGTGTAGAGGCATATTTAAAATATCGTTGGGTCAAGTACACAATTATTTGGTCATGTTTAGGCCCACACTGCAAATATTTCTAAAGACATGTTTTCAACTTGTCAATATGGGGTATTGTGTGTAGATGGGTGAGAGAAAAAGACAACAAAAACCATCAAAAGCAATATAATGTTGCACAAACATGTTTATGTGAAACCATAGATGTTACCATTTGTATAGTGTGTTGTTTTTGTCGATACTCTCACTCACAATAATGATGAGACCAATAGTATTTGCCATTATGTCATACCTGTAAACTGCAAATCACATACAGTTGAAGTCAGATGTTTACATACATCTTAGCCAAATACATTTCAACTCAGTTTCACAATTCCTGACATGTAATCCTTGTAAAAATTCCCTGTCTTAGGGCAGTTAGGATCACCACTTTATTTTAAGAATGTGAAATGTCAGAATAATAGTAGAAAGAATGATGTATTTCAGCTTTTATTTCTTTCATCACATTCCCAGTGGGTCAGAAGTTTACATACACTCAAATAATATTTGGTAGCATTGCCTTTCAATTGTTTAACTTGGGTCAAACGTTTTGGGTAGCTTTCCACAAGCTTCCCACAATAAGTTGGGTGAACTTTGGCTCATTCCTCCTGACAGAGCTGGTGTAACTGAGTCAGGTTTGTAGGCCTCCTTGCTCACTCACGCTTTTTCAGTTCTGCCCACAAATTATCTATAGGGTTGAGGTCAGGGCTAGAAATAGATGCTAGAAATAGATGGCCACTCCCATACCTTGACTTTGATGTCCTAAAGCCATTTTGCCACTATTTTGGAAGTATGCTTGGGGTCATTGTCCATTTGGAAGACCCAACATGATGCTGCCACCCCTGTGCTTCACGGTTGGGATGGTGTTCTTCGGCTTGCAAGCCTCCCCCTTTTTCCTCCAAACTTAACGATGGTCATTATGGCCAAACAGTTCTATTTTTGTTACATCCGACCAGAGGACATTTCTCCAAAAAGTACCATCTTTGTCCCCATGTGCAGTTGCAAACCGTAGTCTGACTTTTTTAATGGTGGATGTGGAGCAGTGCCTTCTTCCTTGCTGAGCGGCCTTTCAGGTTATGTTGATTTAGGACTCGTTTTACTGTTGATATAGATACTTTTGTACCTGTTTCCTCCAGCATCTTCACAAGGTCGTTTGCTGTTGTTCTGGGATTGATTTGCACTTTTTGCACCAAAGTACGTTCACCTCTAGGAGACAGAACACGTCTCCTTCCTGAGCAGTATGACGGCTGCGCGGTCCCATGGTGTTTATACTTGCGTACTATTGTTTGTACAGATCAACGTGGTACCTCCAGGCATTTGGAAATTGCTCCCAAGGATGAACCAGACTTTTTGACGTCTACAATTTTTTGGCCTGATTTCTTTTGATTTTCCCATGATGTCAAGCAAAGAAACACTGAGTTTGAAGGTAGGCCTTGAAATATATGCACAGGTACACCTCCATTAGACGTCAATTAGCCTATCAGAAGCTTCTAAAGCCATGACATATTTTTCTGGAATTTTCCAAGCTGTTTAAAGGCACAGTCAACTCAGTGTATGTAAACTTCTGACCCACTATAATTGTGATTCAGTGAATTATTGTCACGATCGCGTTGACATGAACGAGAGGACCAAGGCGCAACATGATTTGAATACATCTTCTTTAATTATAACGACGAAGATGATCACCAAACACTTATACAACACTAACAAAAACAACAAACGATCGTGAAACTTCAAACGTAAGTGCACACACAAACTACTTACGTCTACATATACATAAACAATGACCCACAAACAGCTAAAGCCTATGGCAGCCTTAAATATGGCTCCCAATTAGAGACAACCGAAATCAGCTGTCTCTAATTGAGAACCCATTCCGGCCACCATAGACTTTCCTAGACAACTACACCCAACATAGACACAGCTAGACACATACACTCAACACAAAACCATAACCTACAACCAACACCCCCTCTACCATATAATACCCCAAAATACACACATACCCCATGTCACACCCTGACCTAACTAAAATAATAAATAAAACAAATAATACTAAGGCCAGGGCGTGACAATTATAAGTGAAATAATCTGTCTGTAAAATGACTTGTCATGCACAAAGTAGATGTTCTAACCAACTTGCCAAAACTATAGTTTGTTAAGAAGAGATTTGTGGAGTGGTTTAAAAACTAGTCTTAATGACTCAATTTTAAGTGTATGTTAACTTCCGACTTCCAATGTACCTTAAAACCTCAATTCACCATGACAAGCATCTAATACGTTTAAACATCAGTTATTCACTTACACCATGGCAAACAAACATTGATTTCAAGCTATCAAATCATGTACTGATCGTTTGTCTCACATTTATTGCTCTCAATCATGATTTGGGGCATCAGACCTCTGCAGGCTAATGCATCGCAAACATGAGGAATTAGCCTTTATATGAAATCCATTTAAAGTGCCATCGTTTTTAGATTAACCTGAAACGCTTTGTCAGTTATGGATAATTGTAGAAAAAGGGAATTGTCGTGATGCGTTGTGTTCAGTCATGGTAGCTATTGATGGTAGGTGAGGTCGTAATAGAAAAAAATGTGATTGTCCATCCAGGATGGACATTTTTCTTTGGCATCACCTTCCATTAAATGAATCACATAACATACATTCTCACATCATGCACATTTAAACCAGTCAGTCCATCATGTTGCATCCACTAAAAACATAGAGGACATTAATACATTCACTCACAAACGACTACTGTCCCATCTGCACTAGATAGATAAGTACATATACCGATACAATTTACTTCGCATTTAGTAGTCCAACAGCACAAGGAACGAATTAATGTTTGACTACGTTCTTCTTGGCCATGGGCATTCTGAAGTGCCGCCCAGAGGGAAGCCTCGCGAACTGAGGGTGTAGAGGGTGGGAGGGGTCGCCAACGACAGCCAGTGCCTTTTTTTTGGTTGCCTTGTGGAACAGAATGCTCAAATGTGCCTGTGGTCAACCAATTACTTTGCTGGCTGTATTTACTATTCTGGCAGTTTACTTTTGCACCTCATGCTAAGATTACCATACCAGACTGTCATATTGAACGTGAGGATGCTCTCCACTAAGCTGCTGTGCACCCTTTCCAGAACAACCTGGCTGACCCCAAACCCCTATAATTTCCTGATTAAGAACAGGCGTTGGCTTGCTTTAAAAAAAAATACAGTCTGCATTCTCTGGCAAACTCGGCTTGTTATCAATGTGTCCCTAGGTATTTATAACACTCATCCACCTCCACTGGATGGCCATTCAGGCTCATATTAATTCCTCGGATCTTCATCTTGTTAGTGTAGACAGAGAACAACAACTGTGAAAGGACACACCTGTGGGTTCAGGGTCATTTCATAAGAGAGGGACCCATTTATGAGGACCCTCTGTAGGCGGTCAGTTAAAAAGTCCTAGATCCAACCTGCGAGGCCTCCGTTGACATTCTGGTCCAGTAGTTGTTTCAGCAGTGTGTGTATTTGTATTGTATTGAAAGCTGAACTAAAATTAATAAATAAATGTGTGCATATGATTTTTCATGTTGAAGGTGTCACAACGTGGCCCTTTTGGGGTGTATATCGATGCTCCCCCCCCCTCTCACTCCCTCTGCCACATCAGGTTTTACAACTGTCATAAATTCCTGCTAGGAACTCTCTCTTCACTGCCAGGGAGTATGGAGGGAAAGAGCCTATGGAGAACAAAGAGATTCTCTTTAGAAAGTCCTAATCCCCAAAATGGTAGAATTAAACCATTTATATTTTTGAGAATGTGGGAATGGTCCGTGGACACTTAAGGGACAGTCATGTCGAGTGTGTTTTCATTTGGTGATCTCATGGACAGGAAACACACATAACTATATCTCATAGTGTACATTTCCCAGCTGTCAGGTTTACTTCTGAATGTTGTACAAGATGGATGAATAAGTATAATACTACTTTTGAAAATATAACAATGTGATTTAGTTTTCTAAATGAGAATTGGTTGTTTAATGGTAACTTAGGCACAATCATTAGCCACACCCAGGAGGGCACAAACATGATGAGACAGCCCTTTGCTACCCAAGCAAAAAAGACCCCATGATGCAATTCACACCAGACCACGCAAACCACGGTGTAAACTAAGGTTGCAAATGTTTGAATTTCTAAGACCAAAACGTGCCGGGTGACGCTAGTGTGTGAAGTGGTTTAACTACAACTCTACCAAAAGACAAGACCAGAGAACGTGAAGATCATTCCCATGTTGAAATGGCGAAGAAGTCTACAAACTAACAAATAATTATTCAGACTGCAGCTGTTTAAATACTTTAGTTTGGTAAATGCACCCTATTCTAAGAAGATTTCCGAATGGTACTCTGAAGTACCCATTATAACAACTATGACAGAATGTGATTTCTGGGGAACCCAAACAGACACTTTTCTGTCGAGTCTCTCCAGCAGATGGACTAGCACCCACAGAGAGAGACAGCAAGACATACTCGTAAATATGTAAATTGCAATTTATTTTCGAATAAGGGGTCGTTCATGTAAAGTATTAGCAATTTCTATGAGTGTAGTTATCAGCTATCAGTTCCCCACCCCCTTTCCTTTGTCTACCAAGCCGTCATACACAGACAAGCTTCAATGCCATACAACTCTCCTTCCGTGGCCTCCATTTGCTCTTAAATACAAGTAAAACTAAATGCATGCTCTTCAACCGATCGCTGCCTGCACCTGCCCACCCATCCAGCATCACTACTCTGGACGGTTCTGACTTAGAATATATGGACAACTACAAATACCTAGGTGTCTGGTTAGACTGTAAATTCTCCTTCCAGACTCATATAAAACATCTCCAATCCAAAGTTAAATCTAAAATCGGCTTCCTATTTCGCAACAAAACATCCTTCACTCATGCTGCCAAACTTATCCTCGTAAAACTGACCAACTTACCGATCCTCGACTTTGGCGATGTCATTTACAAAATAGCATCCAACACCCTACTCAACAAATTGGATGCAGTCTATCACAGTGCCATCCGTTTTGTCACCAAAGCCCCATATACTACCCACCACTGCGACCTGTACGCTCTCATTGGCTGGCCCTCGCTTCATACTCGTCGCCAAACCCACTGGCTCCAGGTCATCTACAAGACCCTGCTAGGTAAAGTCCCGCCTTATCTCTGCTCGCTGGTCACCATAGCTGCACTCACCCGTAGCACGTGTTTCAGCAGGTATATCTCACTTGGCTTTGGGGGCCATGGAACGAACTACAACTGGAACGAACTACAAAAATCTCTGAAACTGGAAACACTGATCTCCCTCACTAGCTTTAAGCACCAGCTGTCAGAGCAGCTCACAGATCACTGCACCTGTACATAGCCCATCTATAAATAGCCCAAACAACTACCTCTTCCCCTACTGTATTTTTTTTTTTTTTTTTTTTCACCTTTATTTAACCAGGTAGGCTAGTTGAGAACAAGTTCTCATTTGCAACTGCGACCTGGCCAAGATAAAGCATAGCAGTGTGAACAGACAACAACACAGAGTTACACATGGAGTAAACAATAGACAAGTCAATAACATGGTAGAAAAAAGAGAATCTATATACAATGTGTGCAAAAGGCATGAGGTAGGCAATAAATCGAATAATTACAATTTAGCAGATTAACACTGGAGTGATAAATCATCAGATGATCATGTGCAAGAAGAGATACTGGTGTGCAAAAGTGCAGAAAAGTAAATAAATAAAAGCAGTATGGGGGTGAGGTAGGTAAATTGGGTGGGTAGTTTACAGATGGACTATGTACAGCTGCAGCGATCGGTTAGCTGCTCGGATAGCAGATTTTTAAAGTTGTTGAGGGAGATAAAAGTCTCCAACTTCAGAGATTTTTGCAATTCGTTCCAGTCGCAGGCAGCAGAGAACTGGAAGGAAAGGCGTCCAAATGAGGTTTTGGCTTTAGGGATGATCAGTGAGATACACCTGCTGGAGCGCGTGCTACGGGTGGGTGTAGCCATCGTGACCAGTGAACTGAGATAATGCGGCACTTTGCCTAGCATAGCCTTGTAGATGACCTGGAGCCAGTGGGTCTGACGACGAACATGTAGCGAGGGCCAGCCGACTAGGGCATACAGGTCGCAGTGGTGGGTCGTATAAGGTGCTTTAGTAACAAAACGGATGGCACTGTGATAAACTGCATCCAGTTTGCTGAGTAGAGTATTGGAGGCTATTTTGTAGATGACATCGCCGAAGTCGAGGATCGGTAGGATAGTCAGTTTTACTAGGGTAAGTTTGGCGGCGTGAGTGAAGGAGGCTTTGTTCCGGAATAGAAAGCCGACTAGATTTGATTTTGGATTGGAGATGTTTGATATGAGTCTGGAAGGAGAGTTTGCAGTCTAGCCAGACACCTAGGTACTTATAGATGTCCACATATTCTAGGTCGGAACCGTCCAGGGTGGTGATGCTAGTCGGGCGTGCGGGTGCAGGCATCGAACGGTTGAAAAGCATGCATTTGGTTTTACTAGCGTTTAAGAGCAGTTGGAGGCCACGGAAGGAGAGTTGTATGGCATTGAAGCTCGTTTGGAGGTTAGATAGCACAGTGTCCAGGGAAGGGCCGGAAGTATACAGAATGGTGTCGTCTGCGTAGAGGTGGATCAGGGAATCGCCCGCAGCAAGAGCAACATCATTGATGTATACAGAGAAAAGAGTCGGCCCGAGAATTGAACCCTGTGGTACCCCCATAGAGACTGCCAGAGGACCGGACAACATGCCCTCCGATTTGACACACTGAACTCTGTCTGCAAAGTAGTTGGTGAACCAGGCAAGGCTGTCATTAGAAAAACCGAGGCTATTGAGTCTGCCGATAAGAATATGGTGATTGACAGAGTCGAAAGCCTTGGCCAGGTCGATGAAGACGGCTGCACAGTAATGTCTTTATTTATTTTGCTCCTTTGCACCCCAGTATTTCTACTTTGCAATCTACTGTCAAATCTACCATTCCAGTGTTTTAATTGCTATATTGTATTTACTTCGCCACCATGGCCTATTTTTGCCTTTACCTCCCTTATCTCACCTCATTTGCTCACACTGTATATAGGCTTATTTTTCTACTGTATTATTGACTGTATGTTTGTTTTACTCCATGTGTAACTCTGTGTTGTTATCTGTGTCGAACTGCTTTGCTTTATCTTGGCCAGGTCTCAGTTGTGAATGAGAACTTGTTCTCAACTTGCCTACCTGGTTAAATAAAGGTGAAATAAAAAATTAAGAAATATCGGTTTCATCTGCTAGGGACTTTTTCCTTTATCATGTAATACCCCATGTATAACTAATTGTGAGTATGTGTTCATCTATTTCTGTGATTTGATTAGTTAGTCAATAAATAATTAAGACAGAGATGTTGCGCTCTGCCACTGCTTGAGGGAAACTTCAAGTATTGTATGACCTGTATAGTCAAGAGGATGGGCAGATATACAGCCCCCTAGTAACCTCCCTAGCTACCTATCTGGGCACAGGTCACACAGGTCAAAGGGTTTGAGAGGCAGGTTTATGCTACCCCATAGACCAGGGGTGTCAAACTCATTCCACGGAGGGCCTAGTGTCTGCAGGTTTTTGGTTTTTCCTTTCAATAAAGCCCTAGACAACCAGGTGTGGGGAATTCCTAACTAATTAGTGATGTTAATTCATCAATCAAGTACAAGGGAGGAGCGAAAATCCGCAGACACTCGGCCCTCTGTGGAATGAGTTTGACACCTGTGCCATAGACTCTCAAGCTACGGTCATGGGGGATGGGCAGTGGAGTGTGCAGCTCAGGGTTGTGAGGTGTTGATAACAGTCACCAGCAGGATATTTGTAACACTAATCAATCATTTGAGTCTTTGTAGCTAGCTAATACATTTGTTTGTCTAATCAACTCACTTTCAGTTATGTAAGCGCAATGCCTCCTTTACACCTGGTTAATCTTGTTTCATGGTATTATTAATATTAATACCAAACTAACTACACAGCTAACAAAAGGACGTCCTGAGGGAAAATGGTAAAGGACCAACAGGAAACATTGTGAACGTCCTTAGGATGTCCCTATCAGCTGAGGAGCTAGCTGGGAAATTCCAACCATTTTGTAAATACCAAAACTACATGACATAGCTAGCTATCTAGCTAACAACTAACCAACAATTCACCCAATGGAAAATGTTGCTAGTTCCAAACTGTAGTTGTAATATTCAACATGAACAAAGTTCATCACACCAGCAAACATTAAAAAAAACAAGTGACCAGCTTGTGCAACACAATCTCAAGCATGGGGAGTCCATTCCTAGATAAATGTCCAGAGCTTCTGGTTTTGGATACACGCAATTGTGCAAGCAAAGATGTTATTGCCACTGTCTGCACCATTGAGAAACTAGGCACTTCTTAAAAATCTTAAATTTCTCCAGGAAGTCATTATGTATAGAAACACATCCATCCATCAGAGCATAAAGAGGAATAATGTACCACTGCTTAAAAAATGCTAAAGCAAAGCCCGTCACAAAAGAGAGAAAGCAACTATCTGACGACTTCACAACGCGAGCAAGTTCCGAGATGAAAAAACAAATCTAGGTTTCTTTCGTGAGGATAACCCATGTCCTTCAGCCCATTCACATAACGAAATGCTTAACCTGCAAACCCCAAAATCCGATCTGCTAGGCCTGATCACTGTAGATTCCTACCCACCTGTGCTCTCTTCCTTTTGATGGCAAAATCATTGATGGAGCTCTCATTGTCCATTCCTTACCTACCCACCGAGTTTCCACATTTAGCTAATATGGCAGTGGTGTGGAGCTTTAGTTGAAAAACTGCAATTGAATTGATCATGTGTGACACATACAAATAAAAATACTCAGAGAGAATCGATGGAAGTCTGAAGACAACCAAGCTTCCATGTAAGTTCTCTGACTTTCCCAGAAATCATAACAACAAACAGGAGCTTTTCAAAATGTCGACACAGAAGGTGTGTGCAAATGGATTTGAAGATGGAAAAGAGAGCTCAAAGAACTGTCCAGCATCAATTCCTGAATGTGACCACAAAGAAGCAGACACATGCCTTCATCTTAAAAATGCCCTTCAAAAGGGTGCACAAACCATTATCATTCGATCAGTGGATACAGACATCATTGTCCTCCTTGCTGGGCTGTTCTTCCATCTTACCAATGATTATCCTACCATAAAGCTGTGGGTTGCTTTTGGTTTGGTTAAAACCTACCAGCATATTTGCATCAACACCATCTACAAGAAGCTTGGAATGCACAAGTTTGGCTTTGTGAGGCTTCCGCGCATTCACAGGTTGTGATAGAACCTCCGAATTTAATGGAAAGGGCAAAAAGACAGCTTGAAGTGCATGTAAGTCATTTCCAGAGGTGACTGATGCCTTTGTTTCCATGGCAGCTGAACCATTTTAATCCCTTGATCTGGATTCATCCACTTTTACATTACTTGAGAGATACAGCTGTGCCATCTATGACTAGACAATCAGCCTAGATTGTTTCATTGATCTGAGGAAGGCTCTCTTCTCAAAGAGGTCATTCTCAATGGAGAACATCCCCCCAACACAGGCTGCACCATTCAGACCGGGCAGTGTGCCAAACCAGCATTTGGTCAACAAGTCTGAAAACCATTAAAAAAATAAAATGATTTCACCTTTATTTAACCAGGTAAGCTAGTTGAAAACAAGTTCTCATTTACAACTGCGACCTGGCCAAGATAAAGCAAAGCAGTGCAACAGAAACAACAACACAGAGTTACACATGGAATAAACAAGCGTACAGGCAATACCACAATGGAAAAAAAAGAAAGTCGACATACAGTGTGTGCTAATGGCATGAGGAGGTAAGGCAATAAATAGGCCATAGTAGCAAAGTAATTACAATTTAGCAGATTAACACTGGAGTGATAGATGAGCACATGATGATGATCAGATGATGGTGTGTAAGTAGTGATACTGGTGTGCAAAAGAGCAGCAAAGTTTTAAAAAAACAATATGGGGATGAGGTAGGTAGATTGGGTGGGCGATTTACAGATGGACTATGTACAGCTGCAGCGATCGGTTAGCTGCTCAGATAGCTGATGTTTAAAGTTAGTGAGGGAAATGTAAATCTCCAGCTTCAGCGATTTTTGCAGTTTGTTCCAGTCACTGGCAGCAGAGAACTGGAAGGAAAGGCGGCCAAAGGAGGTGTTGGCTTTGGGGATGACCAGTGAGATACAGTATATCACAAAAGTGAGTACACCCCTCACATTTTTGTATATATTTGAGTATATCTTTTCATGTGACAACACTGAAGAAATGACACTTTGCTACAATGTAAGGTAGTGAGTGTACAGCTTGTATAACAGTGTAAATTTGCTGTGCCCTCAAAATAACTCAACACACAGCCATTAATGTCTAAACCGCTGGCAACAAAAGTGAGTACACCCCTAAGTGAAAATGTCCAAATTGGGCCCAATTAGCCATTTCCCTCCCCGGTGTCATGTGACTCGTTAGTGTTACAAGGTCTCAGGTGTGAATGGGGAGCAGGTGTGTTAAATTTGGTATCATCGCTCTCACACTCCCTCATACTGACTGGTCACTGGAAGTTCAACATGGCACCTCATGGCAAAGAACTCTCTGAGGATCTGAAAAAAAGATTTGTTGCTCTACATAAAGATGGCCTGGGCTATAAGAAGATTGCCAAGACCCTGAAATTGAGCTGCAGCATTTGGTTCAGATGGTGTCAAGCGTGTGTGGCGGCAACCAGGTGAGGAGTAGAAAGACAAGTGTGTCTTGCCTACAGTCAAGCATGGTGGTGGGAGTGTCATGGTCTGGGGCTGCATGAGTGCTGCCGGCACTGGGGAGCTACAGTTCATTGAGGGAACCATGAATGCCAACATGTACTGTGACATACTGAAGCAGAGCATGATCCCCTCCCTTCGGAGACTGGGCCGCAGGGCAGTATTCCAACATGATAACGACCCCAAACACACCTCCAAGACGACCACTGCCTTGCTAAAGAAGCTGAGGGTAAAGGTGATGGACTGGCCAAGCATGTCTCCAGACCTAAACCCTATTGAGCATCTGTGGGGCATCCTCAAACGGAAGGTGGAGGCGTGCAAGGTCTCTAACATCCACCAGCTCCGTGATGTCGTCATGGAGGAGTGGAAGAGGACTCCAGTGGCAACCTGTGAAGCTCTGGTGAACTCCATGCCCAAGAGGGTTAAGGCAGTGTTGGAAAATGATGGTGGCCACACAAAATATTGACACTTTGGGCCCAATTTGGACATTTTCACTTAGGGGTGTACTCACTTTAGTTGCCAGCGGTTTAGACATTAATGGCTGTGTGTTGAGTTATTTTGAGGGGACAGCAAATTTACACTGTTATACAAGCTGTACACTCACTACCTTACATTGTAGCAAAATGTCATTTCTTCAGTGTTGTCACATGAAAAGATATACTCAAATATTTACAAAAATGTGAGGGGTGTACTCACTTTTGTGATATACTGTATACCGGCTGGACCAATCGGAACCTTCACCATAAATTTTGGAGTTGGCTAAAAAAGTTGATTACTGGACACCTTTGTGGAAACTCTTACCAGAGACTGACAAAGCTTGCAGAGAACTCCTGCAAAAGTGAGCCTCTTTGTTCTCGGAAGTGTCAAACTCGG
Source organism: Salvelinus fontinalis (assembly GCF_029448725.1). Lineage (NCBI taxonomy): Eukaryota > Metazoa > Chordata > Actinopteri > Salmoniformes > Salmonidae > Salvelinus > Salvelinus fontinalis. The sequence goes on from NC_074666.1 coordinate 61,359,928, forward strand.
GATGATGGAAAGTCATTAAACATGACTATGGATGTATTACCATCTCCATTGGTGGCCATTTTGAAATACACTTCCTGTTTAATTCAAAACTGAGCACCACTAATAGGATATGTTTCTATAATCTGAGGAATGTTTGTACCAAATTCCATGCTTTTATCTGTTGCATAACAGTTTTTCTGGTCAAATACCAGCTATTGTGGCAGCCATTTTGAATTTTCACAATAACTTTGAAATGGCACCTCTTATGAGATGTTTTCATACTGTATCACCTGAGGAATGTTTGTTCCAAATTTCATGCTTGTATCCACTTCATAATATTTTTCTTCTGCTAAGGACTGCTATGACAGTATGATGTCTGACAGTACTGTATTTATTGTCTCCTCTGCGGTTTTTCTGCTGTCCTCCTTGCTGTGCCAAAATAGCAAGGACATTGCCTTAAGGCATTACACTTCCTGGGTCCTGGGCAACCAGAAAGGAAGTGCAATTGTGTCATTTCCTGTAATCCTCATTACCCCTCCCCATTGGATCAACAAACATGGCTGTGTGCCATTGGGAGGGTTCATTACTATCAGTCATTTCCAACTTTATTATCCTGTTTACTTCAGTGGACTCGCCCAGTAAAGTAAGTATCGCTTCAGGGGACACACTGCTTCCTCCAAATTAATATACTGTCACTTCTATTATCCATCACATCAACAAGTGGGTGTCTATGGATTTGACTAATGCCCCCCTAAAATGTGTGCCTTCCGTTTGTAAGCCTTCCAAACATTGTGCCCCACTTGAAGAATGAGGACAGTTCACTTACCGTGACATCCCCACATTTCTTTCTACACAATCTCCATCCAGAGAAAGATCAAGGTTCTGTTATTAATAGCAGCCCCCCTGCTATCAGCATCTATATTCATGGTCCTCCGACACCATCTATATTTATGCTAGAGTCAGACAGGCCCATCCCAACAGGTAAGGGATAGAGGAGTCACCCCTCTAGGACACCTCAACCTGCCTTACTCAGGAGATCGGTGACCGTGATGTTGTCCATAGGCTGAGCTCATTTGTGAACCTCGACACAGACACACAGACACACCCACGCACTCACAGACAGACACCCACACACACAGTCCTCTTCCCCTCAGTCACCATTAGGGCAGCTAGAGCCCCTTTGAAATCAGTGCCAACTTCCATCGCATCCTCACCGACCTAAAACATGTCCACCTGGGGAGTATAGAATCCAGCCGCACCTGCGTTTAATTCAAAACACATCCTAACCTCCTGTGACTGGTTTGGCAATAATATGCCCTGTCTTTTCCCATACCGCCTTCACTCAAAACACAAATATTGCTACCCCTCTGGTGTTCTTTTCTATCCGCCAACTGGTTGATGGGTTTGTAACCCCTGCAGTTGGTACTTAGGATAGGATGGAAATGCATTGGGCACCGACACTCACACATTGACAGAACTATACGGCTCCCAGCTGGAGGCTGTTATTTACAGTTGTCTACTTCCTCGATGGACAGCTGTGGCTGACATGGCACACAGAGATGAGAGGCTATTATGCTCCATTGGATAGGGATTGTCCACGTGTGTGTGTGTGTGTGTGTGTGTGTGTGTGTGTGTGTGTGTGTGTGTGTGTGTGTGTGTGTGTGTGTGTGTGTGTGTGTGTGAGACAGAGGGGATATGAAAAAGGAGAGAGAGAGAGAACTTGACCGAAAGGCAGAGGTTAACTTTCACATAACAGTGAACCCCACACACACACTCGCAATGCTTCAGTTAATTTATATTAAACTGTGGCCTCTCCTGGGCCCAGAAGATTCCTCCCTCATGTCACTTCCATTATTCCACAGTACTGAGAGAAGAGAAAATCTGTTTAATCTCGCCAGCAAGTGACACACTGATAATGTCTAGCGACCAACTCCTTCACAAGGCTGCTGGCTCTCTCTGGAATGAAACAAATGGAACGGAGTCAAACATATATATATTTTTAAATGTACCCTTATTATACCAGGTAAGTTGACTGAGAACACATTCTCTTTTACACCAACGACCTGGGGAACATGTGGTTTCCACATGTTTGATACCGTTCCATTTATTCCATTCCATCCATTACACTAAGAAAAAAGGTTCTACCTGGAACCAAAAAGGGTTTTTCAAAGAGTTCTCGTATGGGGACAGCCAAATAACCCTTTTAGGTTCTAGATACAGCACCTTTTTTTGTGTACAATGAGCTTGACAATGAGCTTGACCTCATAGCTCCTCCCACCAGCCTCCACTGCTTCCTGCTTCTAGCTGGGAGATATCCAAGGACTTTTCTCTAACAGAGATTGGCTACTATGAAAAAACTCCATTTCATTTCAATAAGCACATTTTATTAACACAGTCACCTGGATTTATTTTTCTTTTTGCTATGTTTTTTTTCCTACATTATTTATTCAGTTCATCTGCTGTTTTTCCTGTTATTCTCTACTATATGTTAACGAGTTTCAGAAACTTCTCAAACTAGTCAGACAGTTCTCATACCATTATCAGACCACAAACATCAGTAATTTACTCCCACACAGTTATTTCCACGTTACTGTTGTCCTCCACTGTACAGTGCGCTAATGAGTGTCTTGCATGCCTCTTACCAGAAAACAATTTCTAAGTCAGTGTACAGTGTTTAATGAGGATAGACTCACTTCGACACTGCAAACTTTGGGTTCTCACATGAACAGTTAGGTAAACATGCACTTGGTATAAATTGATAATTTATAACATAAGGAAATACACATATCCAGGACAACGTTTGTCAACAAAATTTGAGACATCATTCAATGCATAACCTCTCACCATGGCACTGGGTGTTAGTACATACAGATATGCATTACTTATAGATGTTGTTATAGATGTGGATATTACGTTTTAGATTCGGATATGAATGATGCCTCCTCTGTCTACATATACGGAACAGCTTCTGCAGTCAAAGCTGTATTAAAGCAGACAGCAGTATCCTGCCAAGGCGAGATGACTCATCATCAGGCCCGGGTAGGAAGACAATACCATAAAAAAAAATGTGACTGACTTCCTTATTTAGATTGGTTACTTGGCAGAGCGGAGGAGCTCGAATGACAAACAACGACGACCTCCAAAGTTTTTAGCCAGCATCTGAAATAAGACACTAAGAAGATGGCAGAGTAAAGCTTCCTAATGTAGATGCTATACTGTGAACCATGGACAAGACACAGGAGACTGAAATCAATTTAACATTTGCCAGTGATATGTAATTTATCCTCCTTTTTAATAGATACTCAAACAAAATGCCAAGAAAGTGAACACTCATGCAAAATGGAGGGCTGCCAAAGCTAAACAAGTGGAGTCAGGTGTTTTAAGGATTACCTGTACGATTACCTTGATTTATGGTCATACAAATAAGGTCATAACTGAGTTAATACATAACTGTATTATTTCAAATGGAGGTGCTGTCAAGATGGTGAGGGTCTTTAATATTTATGGCCCTCTGAACTATGTGTTAGCTGTTAAAATGAAGTTGACTTGTCATGGTAAAATCAACATTTTGATTAGTGATTCTACAGTGCCATATTGTCACATGAAGACTGTAGTATCCATAACATAAGCTGTTGTACGTTTCAGTTAGGAGACAGCTAGCTAAGTGCTACTTCGCCCCCAGATTTAACATGTTTAATGAGATAGATGAAAGTGTATGAACTTTTTCATTTCACTTTAAACAGGTGTTAATTATACATTCAATCCCACACTTGCAATTAGCGGCAGAGCCTGATCCATACTTTGACAAACGTGTGACATTAAGGACCTAACCGGTGTAACCAACCAAACAAGCAGGCTCTAATGAATGCTGAGTTTTGACAACATTACATAACCTAACAGCACAGTTAGAAGTTGGCTATTAAACATGTGGTTGTCAAAACACTTAGCGGGGGAAAGCTTTCAAAGATTTGCTTTTTGACATATAGTTCTGTTATGGCTGCTCCTGTTTTTTTGGAAACTCAAACGATGCATGGCACTCTGGGTATAAACAGCATACACATTATTCATATTTTAAAAGATTCACTCACAAGATGAATCCAGAGTCTGTAAGTAAGCTTGTTGATATTCTGTTAGGGGTGGTATGAACAATAGATTTGAAAAAGGTCCCAATGTCAGTCACAAGAGGACTGTTAAAATTCATAACGGGTCCACAGGAGTTATGACTATACTGGCAATACAAACAGGGATGAATTATAGTAGATTAACATTGTTATGGTTGTGTTCTCCCTAAGTCCTGACAATACTTTGCTAACATATTTAGAAAATATTTTATGGTGAAGCATTCAGTCCAAACGTTTTTGGACTGAACTCTATAGAAGCCTCATTCTATTGCTGTTTGCAAGTCACTCTGAAATACAGTGTTCACTAAATTACTATGTAGTAGAACATGGTTAATTGATTTCAGGGTTGAAATGAGATTTATCCTGTTATTTTCTCCAGGTTTTTTTCAAACACCATTAAATTGCTTTGGCGAATGAGTGGTTCGTGACGTGAGATACGTTAGTCCCTGGGAAGCTGTAAGCTATACGTCACCTCGTTGACCCTCTGGAGAACCTTGAATGGCCCCACAAACCGGGGGCTCAGCTTCTTGCAGGGCAGGCAGAGTGGGCGGTTCCTGGTAGAAAGCCAGACACGATCACCAGGATGGAACACGGGTGCCTCACTGCGGTGGCAATCCGCCTGCTCCTTCTGGTAATGGGACAGCGCACTTGCTTCACTCCAAACCTCCTTGGTGCGCCAGAACCATTCGTCCACCGCAGGGGCTTCGGTTTGGCTCGAAGTCCACGGAGCCAGTGCCGGCTGATAACCCAGGACACACTGGAAGGGAGTAACCTGGTGGAGGAGTGACGTAATGAATTCTGGGTGTATTCCGCCCAGGGAAGGAATCGGGCCAACTCCCCCTACCGGTCCTGGCAGTGACTCCTCAGGAACCTCCCCAGCTCCTGTTTCATCCTATCTAGTTGCCCATTGGACTGAGGACGGTACCCGGAAGTGAGGCTGACCATGACCCCCAGTTTCTCCATGAACGCCCTCCACACTGTGACGTGAATTGGAGCCCACGGTCGGAGACGATGTCCTCCGGAAGGCCATAGTCCCAGCATACTTGCTGGAACAGTGCCTCAGTGACCTGGAGAGCTGTGGGGAGACCAGAGAGAGGGATAAACAGCCATAGTTTTGAAAATCTGTCCACAACCACCAGAATGGTGGTGAAACCATCAGAAGAGGGGAGATCGGTAGCAAAGTCAATGGACAGATGAGACCAGGGACACTGAGGCACGGAAAGGGGAAGGAGCTTCCCTGTTGGAGCGTGCTGGGGGGACTTAGTTTGAGCACATACAGAACAGGAGTTGATGTAACGAATAACATCCTGCACCAAGGTGGGCCACCAATACTTCTCGGAGAGAGATTGAATAGTATGGAAGATTCCAGAAAGTCCACCGGCGACTAGTTTGTGTCCAGGTCAATAGTCACTCCCTTATCCCTGTGGGAACGTAGATGTGCTCAGGAGGACAGGAAGTGGTTGCTGGTTTCCGTTCCAGAGCCTAGCGAATGTCCACATCTATGTCCCAGAACACATGGGATACTAAATGAGATTATTGCATGGTGTGCTTTTTCCGTAAAGCATTTTTGAAATCTGACACAGTGGTTGCATTAGGGAGAAGTTTATCTAAAGTTCCATGTATAATACTTGTATCTTTTATCAATGTTTATCATGAGTATTTCTGTAAATTGATGTGGCTCTCTGCAAAATCACCGGATGTTTTGGAGGCAAAACATTACGCGCCAATTTAAACTAAGATTTTTTTTATATATATACATGTATTGTGTACCATGAAGTCCTATGAGTGATGAAGATCATCAAAGGTTTGTGATTCATTTTATCTCTATTTCTGCTTTTGTGACTCCTCTCTTTGGCTGGAAAAATGCCTGTGTTTTTCTGTGACTAGGTACTGACCTAACACAACATAACATAATCAGATGGTGTGCTTTCGTGTGCTTTTGTCGTAAAGCTTTCTTTAAAATTGTGTAAAATACTTGTATGTTTGAGTTTTAATTATGAGATTTCTGTTGTTTGAATTTGGCGCCCTGTACTTTCACTGGCTGTTGTCAAGTCGATCCCGTTAACGGAATCTCAGCCATAAGAAGTTAAACAAAGACATATTACGTTTTGCTGGACTAATTTGCGGATGCCTGGCCATTTTTAATTGCTCCCATCGGGGACTGCTAATGTTTTTCAATGAAGCTGATTTGAATGACATTGCCCTGGAAGGAACCACCTTCCAAATGTGTGTTTACCAACACAAAACCAACTTTGTATTTGGGAAATCCAGAATCGTCTTATCCCGAGAGTAAGTAGCCTGGCTCACTTGTTTTTAGAAAATCCGGCCCTCGTAGAGGTCACGTCCTGACCTTAGTTCCGTTTTTGTGTCTCTATTTAGTTTGGTCAGGGCGTGAGTTAGGGTGGGCAGTCTATGTTCTTTTTTCTAGGTTGTTGTTTTTCTATGTGTTTGGCCTGGTGTGGTTCCCAATCAGAGGCAGCTGTTTATCGTTGTCTCTGATTGGCAACCATATTTAGGTAGCCTGTTTTCCATTGTGTGTTGTGGGTGATTGTTTCCTTTGTTATTGTTTGTTTCACATTTCAGGACTGTTTCGGTTTTCGTTATCATTCACTTTGTTATGTTTGTATTTTGTCGTGTTCAGTTTTATTAAACTATCATGGACACTTACCACGCTGCGTATTGGTCCGATCCTTCATACTCCTCGTCTGAAGAGGAGGAAAATCTTTATAGAGTCACCCACCAAAAAAGGACCAAGCAGCGTGGTAACCAGGAGCAGAGGGTTCTGGACTCCGGGACTTGGGAGGAGATTTTGGATGGTAAGGGACCCTGGGCACAGGCTGGGGAATATCGCCCCCCCCAAGGAAGAGCTGGAGGCAGCTAGAGCGGAGCGGCGCCACTACGAGGAATTGGCGCAAGGTAACGAGCACGAGAGGCAGCCCCAGTATTTTTTTTTGGGGGGGGGGGGCACACAGGTAGATTGGCGGACTCAGGTAGGAGACCTGAGCCAACTCCCCGTGCTTACCGTGGTGAGAGAGTGACTGGGCAGGCACCGTGTTATGCGGAGAAGCGCAAGGTGTCCCCAGTGCGCACGCATAGCCCGGTGCGCTACATCACAGCTCCTCGAATCGGCCGGGCTAGAGTGGGCATCGAGCCAGGAGGGATGATGCCGGCTCAGCGCATCTGGTCTCCAATGCGTCTCCTCGGCCCGGGGTATACTGCACCAGCCCTACGCACGGTGTCTCCAGTTCACCAGCACAGCCCAGTGCGGCCTGTTCCAACTCCCCGCACTTGCCGGGCTACAGGGGGGATCCAGCCAGGACGAGTGGTGCTAGCTCTGCGCTCGAGACCGCCAGTGCGCCTCCACCGTCCAGTGCATCCGGTGCCTTGGCCAAGGATAAGGCCTCCTGCATGTCTCCCCAGCCTGGTGAGTTCTGTGTCTGTGCTAAGCACAAACCCTCCTGCATGTCTCCTCAGCCTGGTGAGTCCTGTGCCTTCTCCCAGAGCCAGGCCTTCTGTGTGTCTCTCCAATCCAGTGATAATCCATGGCAAGAAGCCTACAGTGATAATCCATGGCACGAAGCCTCCAGTGATGATCTATGGCAAGAAGCCTCCAGAGATAATCCATGGCACGAGGCCTCCAGTGATGATCCATGGCACGAAGCCTCCAGTGATGATCCATGGCACGAAGCCTCCAGTGATGATCCATGGCACGAAACCTCCAGTGATGATCCATGGCACGAAGCCTCCTGTGAGGCTTTACAACGAAAGCATACCATGCGATTATGTTAGGTCAGCGCCAAGTCACAGAAAAATACAGCCATTTTTCCAGCCAAAGAGAGGAGTCACAAAAAGCAGAAAGAGATAAAATGAATCACTAACCTTTGATGATCTTCATCACTCATAGGACTTCATGTTACACAATACATGTATGTTTTGTTTGATAAAGTTCATATTTATATCCAATTACATTGGCGCGTTGTGTTCAGTAATGTTTTGCCTCCAAAACATCCGGTGATTTTGCAGAGAGCCACGTCAATTTACAGAAATACTCATAATAAACATTGATAAAAGATACAAGTATTATACATGGAACTTTAGATACACTTCTCCTTAATGTGTCAGATTTCAAAAAAACTTAACGGAAAAATCACACCATGCTATAATCTGAGTACAGCGCTCAGAGCCCAAACAAGCCATACAGATATCCGCCATGTTGTGGAGTCAACAGAGGTCAGAAATAGTATTATAAATATTCACTTACTTTGATGATCTTCATCGGAATGCACTTCCAGGAATCCCAGTTCCACAATAAATGTTTGTTTTGTTCGATAAAGTCCATAATTTATGTCCAAATACCTCCTTTTTGTTCGCGTGTTTAGTTCACAAATCCAAATTCACGAGGCGCAGTCACTTAGTCCAGAGGAAAAGTAAAAAAGTTCCATTACAGTTCGTAGAAACATGTCAAACGATGTATAGAATCAATCTTTAGGATTTTTTTATCATAAATCTTCAATAATATTCCAACCGGACAATTCCTTTGTCTTTAGAAATTAAAAGGAATGCAGGTCACTCTCACGGCCGTGCGCATGACTTAGCTCATGGCATTCTGCCAGACCTCTTAATCAAACAGCTCTTATTCGCTCCCCCTCCACAGTAGAAGCCTGAAACAAGGTTCGAAAGACTGTTGACATCTAGTGGAAGCCTTAGGAAGTGCAATCGTACCAAATTTTACATTGTATATTGGATAGGCAAAGACTTGAAAACCTACAAACCTCAGTTTTCCCACTTCCTGGTTGAATTTTTTCTCAGGTTTTTGCCTGCCATATGAGTTATGTTATACTCACAGACATCATTCAAACAGTTTTAGATACTTCAGAGTGTTTTCTATCCAAATATACTAATAATATGCATAGCTTAGCTTCTGGACCTGAGTAGCAGGCAGTTTACTCTGGGCACCTTATTCATCCAAGCTACTCAATACTGCCCCCCAGCAATAAGAGTATAAATGTATTTGACGAAGGTGTATGTAAACTTCCGACCTCATCTTTATATATACACACACACAAACACACACACACACACACACACACACACACACACACACACACAAATCAAGCAGACCCCAATGAAAAATGTATATACTAGTAGCTAGTAACATTGGTATCTAAAATGACCTAAAGGCTACTAAATTGCAATGTAGGGTACAGATTTCCTTGAGTGGAGCAGTAAGTTCAAATCCTTAGTAAAATGAAAGAAAACGAAATGCGGCGCTTTTACCAGCGATTGTCTTTGATTAAGAAACTAAAACAACTCAAATTGTTTCACGAGAATCGATAGATGGCCATATATGTATGTAGCCTATTGTCCACACGGTCACTAGCACTAACGTTACTCACATAATACAGGCAGGTGAGAAATCATCCCAATTCAGGCATTTAATGTATGCGCTGTCGGTAGAAGGACTCAGCTTCTTCAGGATCGCTGTTAAAGGTGACACGGAGTCGGGCAGGATAAATCGTCCAGAGTGGACTAGATATCGTTGAAGGCGGCCCGTTTCTTAACCAGGCTAGATCTGAAATCCTGGTAGGCCTTGATTTTGTGGCCTTGGAAAGTGATGTTGCCATGTTCACTTGCCCCGAAGGACAAGCTCATTTTCTTTGTATCGATGGAACCGCAGTATGATGGGACGCGGTCGACCGCCTGGACGAGGTTTCGGTGCAAGGCTGCAGTGGGCTCTATCAAGTTCAGTCAGATTGGGAAAAGCCTCATCGCCTAAACTTCCATGAACAGCTCCGCCATGAACTGGGATGGATATCCTGTCTTAGAATCTTCTGGCAGTCCAATCACACGGATATTCTGGCGTTTTGAACGTGAAATCAAATCTTCCACTTGTAGCTGCAGAGACTTGTTGGCGTCGGCCACATAGTCAAGCCTGGTTTCCAGCGTAGTGAGTTGGTCACTGTGCCCGGCCTCAACTTTGGCCAGTGTAGTAGTGTGAGATGCCACAGAACACCGGATGGTTTCCACGGTTGCCTGAATTGGAGCCAGTGCAGCCACCAGTGAGTTATTCAGCAATTCGGTGAGTTCTGCTGCCTAACTTTCACCGATTTGCCAGCTCTCTGAAGAGGATCTCCAGTGTAATCAGGTTAGCCGTATCACCCGGGGTGGCTATTGAATCTGGTGGAATGTGAAGTTTTTTCCATCGATTTTCCAAAGCGCGTGACTGGCTTGCTCATGCTAACTTAGGTACACTCTATTACTGGTTTATTAAAATTAATTTAGGCGAAATTTAGGATTATTTACAAAAGTTGTCGGAGAGGAGACCATGTGCGACTTATTTCTACGTTGCTCAACCAGAAGCCCCCTAATGTGCGTACATTTAACCTCTGACCCATGCGTACGCACTGCACCATGTGGTAGAAAAGTCAAACTGATAATGAAATACCATCCACCACATGGAGAAAGGATTGACATACTGGACCAATTCATAAACTAAGAAAAAAGATACATTAATAGTTTCATGTATTTCTTTTATAGACACTTAAGCTACTCATAGTTCTCAGGATGCTATCGAATTCATAAACATGAAACCATAAGCCTAATTGAATAATAAAGTCAATTTGAAAAGGTGTAATGAAAGGTTGAAGGAAATTTAGTTAAACCAGTTAAATAATATAAAAGGCAACACTGAGGCATTGTGACTTGTCCAGAATGACAAATCTTGCATTGCTGGAGGATCTGGCACATTCCGCAGGGAGCATGTTTTCAATGAGCGTGCAGATTTTTTTGCTGAGAGCGACACTTGGTTTAGTAGATTTAGTTTTCCAAGGAATATTTTATTGCATCTCTACAACCAACTCTCTCCAGTATTAGAAAGAGAGACGAAACACACGCCATCCCAGTGCATAGCCAAGTCCTCTCCGCCCTGGTTTTTTTGGCAACTGGAACATTGTGGATCGGTCTGGCATTTCACAACCAACCATGAGCCGAATATTGCCTGCAGTCCTTCATGGCATTATTTCATTGACCCCACCAATACATACAGTTTCCATACACTGCTGTGCAACAGGCCAGAGTGAAAAGGGATTTCCATACCATAGCTGATTTCCCAATGCCATTGGAGCAATTGACTGCACCCACATCGCAATAAAACCATCATTGTTGAACAAATTCAACTTCGTAAACAGAAAGGGTTTCCATTCAATCAATGTGCAGGTCACCTGTGATTCACTTCTGGATTTGTTAAATGTAGTGGCCAAATGATTCATTCATTGTGCAGAACAGTTCAGTCGGCCTTAACCTCCAGGAAGGAGCTGTTGAGGATGGATGGCTTATTGGTAAGTGACATGTTAGATCTCTACTGGGAAACAATATCTGAATCTTGTATTCAGAACTGTAGGAGACCGGGCCTACCCATTAAAAACATGGCTGATGACTGCCCACAAACCAACAAGAGGCAAGGTACAACCAAGCCCACACACACACACAGAAGAACAGTGGTGCGCACCATAAGCATACTGAAAGGGCGTTGGCTGTGCTTGTCTGGGACAGGAGGCACACTGCAATACCAGCCAAGCAAGGTTTGCCTCTGAAATGACATTCCTTCAAATGCAATACAATGTGCAAATTCCTTTTTAGGTTTGCTACATTGTCCAGGCTTGCAGTGTGCTCCACAACATTGCATTCAAAAATGGCACTCCACTGAATGATCCACCCAGACCCGATGAGCCCATGCCTGACAGGGAGCGTTTCCCACAGCCCATAGCTCTGGCACTCAGGGCATGAGTCAACATCCTAACTAACTATCCTATCTGTTCTTCCAGACAAGGAAAACACATTTACATTGTACCAGAAGTTATTGTCTTACATGTTTTTATCTTTGCAACTCTGCGTAGAAGGCCAGCATCCCGGAGTCGCCTCTTCACTGTTGACGTTGAGACTGGTGTTTTACGGGTACTATTTAATGAAGCTGCCAGGACTTGAGAGGCATCTTACTCAAACTTGACACTAATGTAATTGTCCTCTTGCTCAGTTGTGCACCGGGGCATCCCACTCCTCTTTCTATTCTGGTTAGAGCCAGTTTGCACTGTTCTGTGAAGGGAGTAGTACACAGCATTGTATTAGATCTTCAGTTCCTTGCCAATTTCTCACAAGGAATAGCCTTAATTTCTCAGAACAAGAATAGACTGAGAAGTTTCAGAAGAAAGTCTTTGTTTCTGGCCAATTTGAGCCTGTAATCGAACCCACAAATGCTGATGCTCCAGATACTCAACTAGTCTAAAGAAGGCCAGTTTTATTGCTTCTTTAATCAGGACAACAGTTTTCAGCTGTGCTAAAATAATTTCAAAAGGGTTTTCTAATGATCAATTAGCCTTTTAAAATGATAAACTTGGATTAGCTAACACATCATGCCATTGGAACACAGGAGTGATGGTTGCTGATAATGGGCCTCTGTACGCCTATGTAGATATTCTATAAAATAAATAAGCCGTTTCCAGCAACAATGGTCATTTACAACATTAACTGCACCATTGTTGTCAACACTGTATTTCTGATCAATTTTATGTTATTTTAATGGACAAAAATGTGATTTTCTTTCAAAAACAAGGACATTTAAGTGACCCCAAACTTTTGAACGGTAGTGTATATTTGTCAAGAAAAATATATATTTATGTGGTCCATGTCTGAATATGGTTGAGAAAATAAAGCTTGACTTACACCAATTGATGGTGTCTGGTATTCCTTCAAGGTCTGGGAGAGGGTCCTCAGTATCACCATCACAAATGATGCCAGACACTGGGGTCTCTCCAATTATGGTGCTAATGCACTGGTCCATAGCTGACAGTGAAGTCACACTGCCCTGGATCTTTTTGTTGCATATGCTTTCAAATCAAACCATTTATTTATAAAAAAATTTAACCACAGCTCTAACCTGCTCCCAAGCAATATTTCTTCTCTTATTTGTCAAGCCATTGCTGAGGGCTCCAAAAAGTATGGCTTGTTTTGCTTCCCCTTCGGTGAACAAAAGTTTTATTTCTGCATCCGAAAAGTTGTTTTTCTTTTTCGATTTCTCCATGTTGGCGGACAGAAATTAGTGACATTTTTTTGCAGCTTTAAAGGGAAAGTTTGTGACCATAAATGGTCATTTAGGGCGGTTCTTTATGCAAATGAAGCGTTACGTGCACTAGCACAGTGTTTTAGAACGTATCTGATTTATCAAGGCAAAATACTTACAGGTGTGTAAATAAAGCGTACAAGCAATTGATAAATACCAACTTTTGTATTTGCGACCATTGAAAATATTCTTCATATGAGTTCATTTAGAAGTTTTTCTACGCAACATTGATAAATGAGGGCCCAGGAGCCAAGTTGATTTGGATAGACTCCTTCATTCCTGTAGAGTATCTTCTGTTTCCAAAAGGTGTCAAACTTATCTATAAAAGTGATTCCAGCAGAGCTACAGTAATCTTTTAGCCAGATGTGTAATGCCAGTAGCCTGTTGAATCTTTCACACCAGCGGCCCAACGAGGGTACTGGACCTGAAATGATTGGCCATTTTTTGGGGTCTTTTAACGTATAAATCTGGCATAAACTAAATAGGTATTACGGCAGCAGTTGCTTTTTATGTTTGGTTAATAACATCAACCACAGGAGTCTGGCTGTTAGAGTTGGAGGCCTGGTTCTTATTATACTTTGATTATTGTGTGTGACGCAACACGGAGTGCCTGGACAAAACCCTATACCACAAACCCCCCGAGTTGCCCTTTTGCTATTATAAACTGGTTACCAATGTAATAGAGCAGTAAAAATACATGTTTTGTCATACCAATGGTACACAGTCTGATATACCATGGCTGTCAGCCAATCAGCATTCAATGCTCGAACCAGCCAGTTTATAATGTGGATTCTGTAACTATGGGCCTTCAGACACAACTCAAAGTAAGAGCAATTTCACCCAAATATATATTTTGCCTGAACTATCCCTTTAAGCTGGTTTAGAGTGCCTACCTCCTGTCAACCTTGACCTCCCCTTGCCCAGTGCACTACTCGTGTCAATTAGCTATTTTGAATAAACCAGACTGGACACTGTGCGGTGTCTGGTTTAACCAGGCTATCAAAGAGTTACCAGGCCAAGGCAGCGATGTGGAGAATATCAATGCAAGGACACACTATGCCAAGATATTTATCAGTCCAGCCATCTAGCCATTAGACGCCATCCCTGTGTCTCACAGCAGATTTGGTAAATCAAATCTGGCATAAACTAAATAGGTATTATGGCAGCAGTTGCTTTTAATGTTTTGGTTAATAAAATCAACCCCGGGAGTCTGGCTGTTAGAGTTGGAGGCCTGGTTCTTATTATACTGGGACTATTATCCCTAAACTGACTGTGAAATCGATGTTTCGTTTCTTGCCTTAGTTTTTCCTCTCAAAGCCAAACCATGCCAAACCGTGCTTCTCTGTAAACAAATGCAGATGTTTTCCTGTGATAAGCATCCGCTGTCTCAAAGTAAAGCATTAAATTGACTAATTTACTTTTTATTATTACATTTAACATGCAAGGTTGACTACTTCAAAGATTCAAATTAATTTAGCGAAATTACGTTTTGAAAGTGTCACGTCCACTCCCGCTGCTCCCCTCTGGCGTTCGACGTCGCCGGTTTACTAACCACCTGCCCAGGCAACCATCGTTACAAGCACCTGGCACCCATCATTGCGAGCACCTGTCTCTCATGACACATCAGGACTCCATCACTTCACTGATTACCTCCCCTATATCTGTCACCTCTTTTGGTCCATTCCCCAGGTAGTATTGACTGTGTTTCATGTCTATACGCTACTTGTGGTTCTTGTATTAGGCTATATCCTATTTATTATTAAACTCGCCACCTGCTCTTGCGTTCTGACTCCTAGTGTATACGTTACAGAATACTGCCTCAACAAATGGAAGCAGCAGGTACAGTGGTTCCTCCGGTAAAAGTTGCGTCATACTGCAGCACACGTGGCGGGCTGCCGCAGAATTCTATGGCACGTTATTTAATTGTCAGCCATTGTTGCTACTAATGCTAGGTAGCGTTAGTTTGACCACCAGAGGGCATCTTTGAGAAGCATTTGACAGTCTTCAATATTGGCTGTACTAAAACCCTTTTTTGTAAGAACCTAGTATATTTGATTGATCAAGCAATGTAGCTCAATTCATTTGATTAATATTGTGGTGTTTCTATTCCAAGAAAAAAAAAGCCTTGGTTTCCGTTAGGAAAATATGGCGTTGTACAACGTGATCGGTCGGGAGTAGGCTACAGTACTAAGAGCATAACATTTCCACACCCTAATTGTAGTCTAACCAATACCCAAACGGTGATTCAGTGAAAATAAAAATAATTGATTTATCAAGACCAGTCCCCATGCTTGTCTGCTGAAATAGTAGACCACATGCCGGTAGGCTATTGCTTCATATCCTATTGTTTCTTACTTCAATATGCTTTAAATGCCACAATGTCACAAATAATTGAACACACGCAATTCTTAAAACTCTAATGCTTTACTATTTAACCTGTTGGGGATGGGGGCGCTGTTTAGACTATTTATGCTAATGTGGCTAATTTTTTAAACGGCTTCCCACAAAATCCTTGATCGTACAATATGCATATTATTATTATTATTGGATAGAAAACAGTCTATAGTTTCTATAGGAGTTGAAATTTTGTCTCTAAGTGGAACAGAGCCCATTCTACAGCAATTTCCCTGACATGGAGTCAGATTTGAGAAACGTTGGCCACTTTTCTGAAGTCATTTAAAAGGGCTCTGTCGTTGCTATGACTATACGGACACTTCTTACGTCTTCCCCTGGATGCCTTTACGTGATGACGATTCCAACGGGCTCGATTGCTCGTTCACAGGCCCTACAAATGAAAAAAACCTTTAGCTAGCAAGTCTTTTCTTGCTGCGTAACGCGCGTGGAAGACACCGACCCTCTCCTGTTCCAAGCGTTAGTTTAGCCTGTTATATTTCTCCGGTCATCTTTTCACTCGTTATAGGAGTTACAAACATCACAAAGTAGTTAATTTAAAGCGTTTTATAGCAATTTATATCCGTTTAGTGCGATTTTGGGACATTTATTTTTGCAACGATGTGAAAAGTTGGGCACGCTTTTCAGTTCATCCCGAACGTAGTTGACATTTCCACATGGCAAGAGGACAGCTTTCCACCAAAAGACGATTTCTCCCAAGAAAGGATCCTTTGCCCAAGATACTGATGGAAGAACAGCTCAAGGTAGGACATTTTTATTATGATAAATCGTGTTTCTGTCGAAACATTTTAGTGGCTTAGGACGCCATGTTTTTTGACGTAGCTTCGCTTGGCGCAAACTGTATTGAAAAGTAAGGATAAATTAAAAAATGTAATAACGCAATTGTATTAAGAATTAAATTGTCTATCAATCCCTGTCCACCCTATATTTTTTAGTCACGTTTATGAGTATTTATGTATAAGAGTAGATCACTGTCTAAGTGGCGCAAGGACGTTTTCTTTACCAGCTTGTCTACATTTCACATTGTCTAACCATGATTTTGGTGGCTAAATATAAACATTTTCGATCAAACTGTATATGCATGTTGTAATGTGATGTTACAGGAGTGTCATCGGAAGAATTCTGAGAAGGTTAGTGAAAAAATTAATATCTTTTGGCGATGTTGACTTTTATCGCTCACTTTGGCTAGAATCAATGCTGGGCTGCTAATTGCTATGTGCTAAGCTAATATAACGATTTATTGTGTTTTCGCTGTAAGACACTTAGAAAATCTGAAATATTGTCTGTATTCACAGGATCTGTGTCTTTCGATTCGTGTATGCTGTGTATTTTTACGAAATGTTTGATGATTAGTAGTTAGGTAAACACGTTGCTCATTGTAATTATTCTAGTCCATTTGTGATGGTGGGTGCAATTGTAAACTATGCCATATACCTGAAATATGCACTTTTTTCTAACAAAACCTATCCCATACCATAAATATGTTATCAGACTGTCATCTAATGAGTTTTTTTGTTGGTTAGGGGCTATAAATATCTTAGTTTAGCCGAATTGGTGATGGCTACTGGTGTTGGTGGACAAATAAAAGATGGTGGATTATGCTAATGTGTTTTTAGGTAATAGATGTACATCTTTACATATTGTGTCTTCCCTGTAAAACATTTTAAAAATCGGAAATGTTGACTGGATTCATAAGATCTGTGTCTTTCATTAGCTGTATTGGACTTTAATGTGTGAAAGTTAAATATTTTAAAAAAATATTTTTTTTGAATTTCGCGGCACTGGTTTTTCAGTGGGGGGGGGGGGGGGGGGGGTGCCGCTAGCGCCACGCTGATCCTAGACAGGTTAATCATTTCTGCCCTCTGAATTCATATTCATTATATAAATATGCCCATCTGCACCTTGATATTGGGGGTGGCCGTGAGGTCATGCCTTATGGGGAAAGGGGGGATGGAGCCGGTCAGGCACAACCCAGGCGACATGGAGATGAGGGGATCCGAGCTCGGGCGAGAGTCGAGCGTCCCGGCCCAGAACCCCGCTCTGAGAGAAGGTAGAAGTTCAATAAAAATAAATAAGACCTACGCCACTTAACCTGTCTAGGCTGAGGGTGCCGCTAGCGGCACTCCCCCCCCCACCCCCACTGAAAAGGCAGAGCCGCGAAATTCAAAAAAAATTTTTTTTTTAAATATTTAACTTTCACACATTAAAGTCCAATACAGCTAATGAAAGACACAGATCTTGTGAATCCAGCCAACATGTCCGATTTTTAAAATGTTTTACAGGGAAGACACACTATGTAAAGATGTAAATCTATTACCTAAAAATACATTAGCATAATCCACCATCTTTTATTTGTCCACCAACACCAGTAGCTATCACCAATTCGGCTAAACTAAGATATTTATAGCCCCTAACCAAGAAAAAAACTCATCAGATGACAGTCTGATGACATATTTATGGTATGGGATAGGTTTTGTTAGAAAAATGTGCATATTTCAGGTAGATAGCATAGGTTACAATTGCACCCACCGTCACAAATGGACTAGAATAACTACATAAAGCAACGTGTTTACCTACTTACTAATCATCAAACATTTCGTAAAAATACACAGCATACACTAATCGAAAGACACAGATCCTGTGAATACAGACAATATTTCTGATTTTCTAAGTGTCTTACAGCGAAAACACAATAAATCGTTATATTAGCATAGCACATAGCACATAGCAGCCCAGCATTGATTCTAGCCAAAGTGAGCGATAACGTCAACATCGCCAAAATATATTATTTTTTTCACTAACCTTCTCAGAATTCTTCAGATGACACCCCTGTAACATCACATTACAACATACATATACAGTTTGTTCGAAAATGTGCATATTTAGCCACCAAAATCATGGTTAGACAATGTGAAATGTAGCCCAGCTGGTGAGAAAATGTCCGTGCGCCATATTAGACAGTGATCTACTCTTATACATAAATACTCATAAACGTGACTAAAAAATATAGGGTGGACATCGATTGATAGACAATTTAATTCTTAATACAATCGCGGAATTACATTTTTTAAATTATCCTTACTTTTCAATACAGTTTGCGCCAAGCGAAGCTACGTCAAAAAACATGGCGTCCTAAGCCACTAACATTTTTCGACAGAAACACGATTTATCATAATAAAAATGTCCTACTTTGAGCTGTTCTTCCATCAGTATCTTGGGCAAAGGATCCTTTCTTGGGTCTAATCGTCTTTTGGTGGAAAGCTGTCCTCTTGCCATGTGGAAATGCCAACTGCGTTCAGCATGAACTGGAAGCGTGCCCAGCGATTCACAGCGTTTCAGAAATAAATGTCCCAAAATCGCACTAAACGGATATAAATTGCTATAAAACGCTTTAAATTAACTACCTTATGATGTTTTTAACTCCTATAACGAGTCTTAACATGACCGGAGAAAGATTACTCCCAACACTAATGCTTGGAACAGGTGCGGGTCGGTGTCCTCCACGCGCATAACGCAGCTCCAAAAGACTTACTAGCTACAGGGTTTTTTAATTTATAGTGCCTGTGAACGCGCAATCGACCCCATTCAAATCGTCATCACGTAAAGGCATCCAGGGGAAGACGTAAGCAGTGTCCGTATACTCATAGCAATAACTGTGGCCTTTTAACTGACTCCAGATCAGGGGCCAACATTTCTGAAATCTGACTCCATGTCAGGGAAATTGCTGTAGAATGGGTTCTGTTCCACTTAGACAAAATTTCAACTCCTATAGAAACTATAGACTGTTTTCTATCCAATAATAATAATAATATGCATATTGTACGATCAAGAATTTTGTGGGAAGCCGTTTCAAAAATTACACGATTAGCATAAATAGTGACAACAGCGCCCCCAGCCTCAACAGGTTAACAGCACATTACTCAACACTAGTGAGACTCATGTCGCCTACAGTATATCTAAAAGTATATTTTTCAATGGTTTGAGAAAAAGACGACTCACAAGTCCTCAACTGGCGGCTTCAAAAAAATTGTCATTGCAAAGCACCAGTCTCAACGTCAACAGTGAAGAGGCGACTCCAGGATGCTGGCCTTGTAGGCAGAGTTCCTCTGTCTAGTACTCATCTTTTATTTTTATTGGCCAGTCTGAGATATGGCTTTTTCTTTGATATTGGCCTCCCACTCCTCTTTCTATTCTGGTCAGAGCCAGTTTGCACTGTTCTGTGTAGGGAGTAGTACACAGCGTTGTACGAGATCTTCTCTTTCTTGGTAATTTCTCGCATGGAATAGGCTTCATTTCTCAGAACAAGTATTGATTGACGAGTTTCAGAATAAAGTACTTTGTTTCTGGTAATTTTGAGCCTGTAATCGAACCCACAAATGCTGACGCTCCAGATACTCAACTAGTCTAAAGAAGGCCAGTTTTATTGCTTCTTTAATCAGGACAACAGTTTTCCTCTGTCCTAGCATAATTGCAAAATGGTTTTCTAATGAACAATTAGCATTTTAAAATGATAAACTTGGATTAGCTGACACATCATGCCATTGGAACACAGGAGTGATGGTTGCTGATAATTGACCTCTGTACGCCTATGTAGATATTCCCTTAAAAATCAGCATTTTCCAGCTACAATAGTCATTTACAACGTTAACAATGTATTTCTGATCAATGTTAGGTTATTTTAATGGACAAAAAAATTTGCTTTTCTTTCAAAAACAAGGACATTTCTATGTGACCCCAAACTTTTGAACAGTAGCGTATAAAAACATTCCACTTTGACAATATGGGGTATTGTGTATGCCAGTGACACAAATCTCAATGTTATCCATTTTAAATTCAGGCTGTTACAACAACTTTTTGAAAAAGTCAAGGGGTGTGAATACTTTCTGAAGGCACTGTATACAGTGTGTGCTCTGCAGATACTGTACATGCGACCTTTGAGCAAAATTGTATGATATGTTTGTAAATAAGCCATTGGAAGTATGTCAAGAAATGTCAGCATGTCTGTTACGTTTAACTCAAATACATTTACTTTCCAAAGAGCCTCTCCGCATCCAAATAACTACTGTTCAGCTGAGAGAAGGAAGTTAGACAGAGGTCAATTTTCTTTGTGTGTGTGTGTGTGTGTGTTTAGATGAATAAATCAGTCATCAGAGGATACCGGGGTAGCCCTTCTGAGGTGTCTAAACAGATTAGGGGTTGAGACGAGGAGTTGGTGGCCCAAGGAATCATTCACCAGACACAGTGGGTGATGGCAGAGACAGAAGCTTGCCTGGAGTGTCCAGCAACCAGGCAGTCACCACAGTTAAAGATCCCTTTCATCCCTATTTTAACAGTTCCTCCAACAAGGAAGACTGTAGCTCGGTCAGTTTTAACTGCTTTGCATCCCTTTCCCCTCCAATTATTGGATTTCCTTAAGTGCTCTCTCTTTAACGGCATGTACAGCCTTACCATATTATCAAGTGCCCACTTCACGCACCACTTAAAGCCAAATGGGATTATTTTCTGTTTGTCCAGACCCAATGTACATTTCATGAACAGTAGGGAACGCTGTAGCTGTGACACTGAGGGACAAGTAATTAAAGGGATAGTTCAGTGTTTTCAGGAAGTTTCTGCTTGCAACGCAGCATCGCTGACATCGGTCCGGTTGTTTACATTCATGAATTTGGACAATGCTATATATGCTAGCTCTTGGCTGTGGCAGAAGTCTAAAAAAGAGAGAAGTAAACAATGGAATATTTAAGCAATAAACCCCCCCCCCCCCCCCCCCCCCCCCCTCGCCCAACCCCAAACAAAGGCTAGATAAAAATACATCGTATGGAACTGTGGGTACTGTGTAAAGACACATACACATAAGACACGCACTCTACACACACATGCACATGGATGTTGTATTGTAATTATTTGGTGGTGAAGTGGCGGCCTGAGGGAACACACTGTGTTGGGTAAGGTGTTATGTAATGTCATGTAGTATTTTTAATTGTCTTAAGTTGCTGGACCCCAGGAAGAGTAGCTGCTGCCTTGGTAGCAAGTAATGGGGATCCACAATAAATACAAATAAGGGCAATATACCACAGCTAAGGGCTGTTATGTATTTGTATTAATTGGGGATCCCCATTAGCTGCTGCCAAGGCAGTAGCTAATCTTCCTGGGGTCCAAACATATTAAAGCACTTACATTACATATAAAACAAAACATAAAACAATACATCAAATAACATTATTACACTACATATATAATACAAAATGTTTGATACCACTATACAACAATATCACAATGCATGCCTTTGTGTGTGTCTCTTCACAGTACCGTTGTTCCATAAGGTGTATTTTTACCTTTTTTATTTAAAAGAAATCTGATTCTACTGCTTGCATCAGTTACCTGATGTGGAATAGAGTTCCAAGTAGTCATGGCTCTGTAGTACTGTGCGACTCTCATAGTTTGTTTGGATCTTGGGGACTGTGAAGAGACCTCTGGTGGCATGTCTTGTGGGGAATGCATGGGTGTCCGAGATGATCTTAAACCGACAGCTCGGTGAAGTCAATCTCTCTTCCACTTTTAGCCATGAGAGATTGACATGCATGTCATTAAATGTTAGCTCTCAGTGTACTTTCAAGGGCCAGCCTAAGTCCCTCTGTGGCACCTGACCACACTACTGAACAGTAGTCTAGGTGCGACAACTAGGGCCTGTAGGACCTGCCTTGTTGATAGTGTTGTTAAGAAGGCAGAGTAGAGCTTTATTATGGACAGACTTCTCCCCATTTTAGCTACTGTTGTATCAATATGTTTTGACCATGACAGTTTACAATCCAGGGTTACTCCAAGCAGTTTACAATCCAGGGTTACTCCAAGCAGTTTACAATCCAGGGTTACTCCAAGCAGTTTACAATCCAGGGTTACTCCAAGCAGTTTACACCTCAACTTGCTCAATTTCAACATAATTCATTATGAGATGTAGTTGTGGTTTAGAGTTTAGATGAACGATTTGTCCCAAATACAATGCTTTTAGTTTTCGAAATATTTAGGACTAACTTATTCCTTGCTACCCACACTCTTTGTTAAGTTTGCAGTCAAGTGTTGCTGTAGTGCATAGTGTTATCCACATACTGTACATGGACACACTGGTTTTACTCAAACGCAAGTCGTTAGTAAAGAGTGAAAAAGTAAGGGGCCTAAAAAGCTACCCTGGAAAATTCCTGATTCTATACCTGGATTATATTTGAGAGGCTTCCATTAAATGGTGACTTTAAAACCATTACACGGCGTTAATGGAGTTTAATGCCTGTGATAGGAGAAAACTCATATCAACAACATTGTAGTTTCTCCACAATAATAACCTAAATGACAGAGTGAAAAAAGGAAGCCTATAGAGATTAAAAATATTCCAAAGCATGCATCCTGTTTTCAATAAGGCACTAAATTAGAACTTCAAAAAATTATAGCAGGACATAACAGTATAATCCGTTCATTTCATTTCAGCACATCGAATTTGTAAAAATGTCAACTGTATTAAATTATAACTTTATTTTGATGGGTGTTTGATTTTTTGTGCGATTGGAAATCAAATCTATCAAATCAAAATTGATTGTTGATGTAGCGATGTTGTCACGATCGTCAAAGGGACTGAGAGAGGACCAAGGCGCAGCGCGTGGAAAGTACATCTTCCTTTTATTTAAAGAAGGGAAAAACAAAACAAACAAAACAGACGACCGTGAAGCTATCAAACATAAGTGCTGACACAAAACACTTCGACATAGACAATTCCCCACAAACAGCTAAAGCCTATGGTTGCCTTAAATATGGCTCCCAATCAGAGACAACAATAACCAGCTGTCTCTAATTGAGACCCAATTCAGGCAACCATAGACTTTCCTAGAACCTACACTCAACCATAGACACAGCTAGACACATTCACTCTACACAAACCCATACACTACACCCAACACCCCCTTTACCATATAACCACCCAAAACCGACAAAACACAAACATTCCCCATGTCACACCCTGACCTAACTAAAATAATAAAGAAAACAAAGAATACTAGGCCAGGGCGTGACATAACCCACCCCTTAAGGTGCGAACTCCGGGCGCACCAGCACATAGTCTAGGGGAGGGTCTGGGTGGGCGTCCGTCCACGGCGGCGGCTCCGGCACTGGTCGTGGTCCCCACCCCACCATAGTCACTACCCGCTTACGTAGCCTCCTCCAAATGGCCACCCTCCACCTCAACCCCTCTGGATTAAGGGGCAGCACCGGATTAAGGGGCAGCACCGGACTAAGGGGCAGCACCGGACTAAGGGGCAGCACAAGACTAAGGGGCAGCACAAGACTAAGGGGCAGCACAAGACTAAGGGGCAGCACAAGACTAAGGGGCAGCACCGGACTAAGGGGCAGTACCGGGATAAGGTAGCTCAGGACAGAGATATAGCTAAGGACAGAGATATAGCTAAGGACAGAGATATAGCTAAGGACAGAGAGGTAGGTCAGGATAGAGGGGCAACTCCGGACTGAAAGGCAGCTCCGGACAGAGAGACAGCTCTGGACTGAGGGGCAGTTCTGGATTAATGGCCGCTCTGGGCTGAGGGGCAGCTCATGACTGGCTGACGGCTCTGGACGCTCATGGCTGGCTGATGGCTCTGGACGCTCATAGCTGGCTGACGGCTCTGGACGCTCATGGCTGGCTGACGGCTCTGGACGCTCATGGCTGGCTGACGGCTCTGGACGCTCATGGCTGGCTGACGGTTCTGGACGCTCATGGCTGGCTGACGGCTATGGACGCTCATGGCTGGCTGACGGCTCTGGACGCTCATGGCTGGCTGACGGCTATGGACGCTCATGGCTGGCTGACGGCTCTGGACGCTCATGGCTGGCTGACGGCTCTGGACGCTCATGGCTGGCTGACGGCTCTGGACGCTCATGGCTGGCTGACGGAACTGGCCGCTCATGGCTGGCTGACGGATCTGGCCGCTCATGGCTGGCTGACGGATCTGGACGCTCATGGCTGGCTGACGGCTCTGGACGCTCATGGCTGGCTGACGGCTCTGGCAGATCCTGTCTGGTTGGCGGCTCTGGCAGATCCTGTCTGGTTGGCGGCTCTGGCAGATCCTGTCTGGTTGGCGGCTCTGGCAGATCCTGTCTGGTTGGCGGCTCTGGCAGATCCTGTCTGGTTGGCGGCTCTGGCAGATCCTGTCTGGTTGGCGGCTCTGGCAGATCCTGTCTGGTTGGCAGCTCTGGCAGATCCTGTCTGGTTGGCGGCTCTGGCAGATCCTGACTGACGAATGGCTCTAGCGGCTCCTGACTGACTAACGGCTCGGGACAGACGGGCGGCTCTAATGGCTCGGGACAGACGGATGGCTCAGACGGCACTGAGGAGACGGATGGCTCAGATGGCGCTGGGGAGACGGATGGCTCAGATGGCGCTGGGGAGACGGATGGCTCAGATGGCACTGGGCAGACGGATGGCTCTGGCCGGAATAGGCGCACTGGAGGCCTGGTGCGTGGTGCCGGAACTGGAGGCACCGGGCTAAGGACACGCACCTTCAGGCTAGTGCGGGGAGAAGGAACAGGGCATACTGGACCCTGGGGACGCACATTAGGCCTAGTGCGTGGTGCCGGAACTGGTGGTACCGGGCTGGGGACACGCATCTCAGGGCTAATGCGGGGAGCAGCAACAGGATGCACAGGACTCTGGAGACGCATAGGAGGCTTGGTGCGTGGTGCCGGAATTGGTGGTACCAGGCTGGAGACACGCACCATAGGACGAGTGCTTGGAGGAGGAACAGGGCTCTGGAGACACACTGGAAGCCTGGTGCGTGGTGTAGGCACTGGTGGAACTGGACTGGGGCAGGGAGGTGGCGCCGGAAATACCGGACCGTGCAGGCGTACTGGTTCCCTTGAGCACCGAGCCTGCCCTTCCTTACCTGGTTGAATGCTCCCCGTCGCCCTACCCGTGCAGGGAGGTGGAATAACCCGCACCGGGCTATGTAGGCGAACCCGGGACACCATGCGTAAGGCTGGTGCCATGTATGCCGGCCCGAGGAGACGCACTGGAGACCAGACGCGTTGAGCCGGCTTCATGACACCTGGCTCAATGCCCAATCTAGCCCTACCAGTGCTGGGAGGTAGAATAACCCGCACCGGACTATGAACACGTACAGGAGACACCGTGCGCTCTACTGCGTAACACGGTGTTCGCCCGTACTCCCACTCTCCACGGTTAGCCTGGGAAGTGGGCGCAGGTCTCCTACCTGCCCTCGGCCCACTACCTCTAAGCCCCCCCCAATAATTTTTTTGGGCTGACTCACAGGCTTCCTACCGCGTCGTCGTGCTGCCTCCATTCGCCGGTATCCCTCCTCACACTGCGCCAGAGAATCCCAGGCTGGCTCCGGCACTCGCCCTGGGTCGATCACCCACCTGTCGATCTCCTCCCACGTAGTGTAGTCCAGATTACGCTCCCATTTCCATGCCTCCTTGCGCTGCTCCTGTTGCCGCTTTTCACGCTGCTTGATCCCGCATAAGTGGTGGGGAATTCTGTCACGATCGTCAAAGGGACTGAGAGAGGACCAAGGCGCAGCGCGTGGAAAGTACATCTTCCTTTTATTTAAAGAAGGGAAAAACAAAACAACAAACAAAACAGACGACCGTGAAGCTATCAAACATAAGTGCTGACACAAAACACTTCGACATAGACAATTCCCCACAAACAGCTAAAGCCTATGGTTGCCTTAAATATGGCTCCCAATCAGAGACAACAATAACCAGCTGTCTCTAATTGAGACCCAATTCAGGCAACCATAGACTTTCCTAGAACCTACACTCAACCATAGACACAGCTAGACACATTCACTCAACACAAACCCATACACTACACCCAACACCCCCTTTACCATATAACCACCCAAAACCGACAAAACACAAACATTCCCCATGTCACACCCTGACCTAACTAAAATAATAAAGAAAACAAAGAATACTAAGGCCAGGGCGTGACAGATGTGCTTTTGTTCCTAGCTCCAACAGTGTAGTAGTATCTAACAATTCACAACAATACACACAAATCTAAAAGTAAAATAATAGAATTAAGTAATATATAAATATTAGGATGAGCAATGTCAGAGTGGCATTGACCAGAATACCGTGTATACATATGAAATGAGTAAAACAGTGTGTAAACATTATTAGAGTCACTAGTGTTACATTATTAAAGTGACCAGTGATTCCATGTCTATGTACATAGGGAAGCAGCCTCTAAGGTGCAAGGTTGAGTAACCGGGTGGTAGCCGGCTAGTGATGGCTATTTAACCGTCTGATGGCCTTGAGATAAACCGCTTCTATCAGTCTCTCGGTCCCAGCTTTGATGCACCTGTACTGACCTCCCCTTCTGGATGATATCGGGGTGAACAGGTTGTGTGTCACGACTTCTGCCGAAGTTGGTCCCTCTTCTTGTTCGTGCGGCCGACGTCACCGGCTTTCTAGTCACCACCGATCCATGTTTCATTTTTGTTTTGTTTTGTCTTCATCATACACACCTGATTTCCATTCCATTATGTTCCTTATTTTAACCCTCTGGCTTCCCTCTCTGTTTTGTGCGTTATTGTTTGTCATGTGGGTTCGTGTTCTTATGCTCTGGATTATTTTGTGTTTTCCTTGTTGGAACATTATCTTTATTTTGAGTAAACTTTCGGACTATTACTCATATCTGTGTCCTGCGCCTGACTCCGCATTTTTCCATTCACCAACATCCTCACACTGTGGCTCGGGTGGTTGATGTCCTTGATGATCTTTTTGGCCTTCCAGTGACATCGGGTGCTGTAGGTGTCCTGGAGGGCAAGCAGTGTGCCCCCAGTGATCCGTTGAGCAGACTGCACCACCCTCTGGAGAGCCCAGCGGTTGCGGGTGGTGCAGTTGCCATACCAGAAGGTGATACAGTCTAACAGGACCCTCTGTTGTACATCTGTAAACATTTGTGAGGGTCTTAGTGGCCAAGCCAAATTTATTCAGTCTCCTGAGGTTGAAGAGGCGCTGTTGCACCTTCTTCATCACACTGTCTGTGTGGGTGGACCATTTCAGATTGTCAGTGATGTGTATGCTGAGGAACTTGAAGCACTTCACCTTCTCCCCTACGGTCCCGTCAATGTGGATAGAGCGTGCTCCCTCTGCTGTCTCCTGAAGTCCACAATCAGCTCCTTCACTTTCTTGACTTTGAGGGAGAGGTTTTTTTCCTGGCACCCTCACCTCCTGTAGGCTGTCTTGTCATTGTTGGTAATCAGGCCTACTACTGTGTGTCATCCGCAAACATGATTTTAAAATGTATTTAATGAACCTTTATTTAACTAGGCAAGTCAGTTAAGAACAAATTCTTATTTTCAATGACAGCCTTCCAAAAGGCCTGCGGGGATGGGGGCCTGGGATTAAACAAAAATGTATAACTACAGGACAAAATACACATCACAACAAGAGAGACAACACAACATTGCATAAAGAGAGATCTAAGACAACAACATAGCAAGGCAGCAACACATGACAACACAGCATGGTAGCAACACAACAACATGGTAGCAACAAAACATGGTAGCAGCACAAAACATGGAACAAGCATTATTGGGCACAGTCAACAGCACAAAGGTCAAGAAGATAGAGACAACAATACATCACACAAAGCAGCCACAACTGTCAGTAAGGGTGTCCATGATTGAGTCTTTGAATGAAGAGATTGGGGATAAAACTGTCCAGTTTGAGTGTTTGTTGCAGCTCGTTCCAGTCGCTAGCTGCAGCTAACTGAAAGAGGAGCGACCCAGGGATGTGTATGTTTTGGGGACCATTAACAGAATGTGACTGGCAGAACGGGTGTTGAGGACAAGGGCTGCAGTAGATATCTCAGAAAGGGGGGAGTGAGGCCTAACAGGGTTTAATAAATAAGCATCAACCAGTGGGTCTTGCGACGGGTATACAGAGATGACCAGTTTAGAGGAGTATAGAGTGCAGTGATGTGTCCTATAAGGAGCATTGGTGGAAAATCTGATGGCCGAATGGTAAAGAACATCTAGCCACTCGAGAGCACCCTTACCTGCTGATGGGTAGGATGGTCATCTGAATCAGGGTTAGTTTGGCAGCTGGGGTGAAAGAGGAGCGATTACTATAGAGGAAACCAAGTCTAGAGTTAACGTTAGCCAGCAGCTTTGACATGTGCTGAAAGAAAGACAGTGCACTGTCTAGCCATTCTTCCAAGTACTCGTATGAAGTGACTACCTCAAGCTCTAAACCCTCAGGAGGTAGTAATGACACCAGTGGGGAGAGGTTTCAAAGTTTAATCCATTTTAAAATCAGGCTGTAACAAAACAAAATGTGGAAAAAGTAAAAGGGTGTGAATACTTTCTGAAGACACTGTATATTAAGCTACTTTCTGAATCTGCATAAGAGGTGTAATGTTTGTACAATTTATCACCCAGTGTCAGAGCCCACCCTGAGACTGAGCCTCCCATGGGGATACCAACATTGAGGATAATTAACAGCCTGCCTTCCAGCCAATGGGTCAGCCATTTTATTCACCCTGCTCACAGGCAGTCTGTGCTCCAAATGCTACCCTACAGTATATAGTGCACTACCTTTGACCAGAGCCCAGCCTCTCTCTCCTGAGGAATGCAGGAGAAGTATATTAGATCTCCAAAGCTGCTTATTCACAGTGATTAATTACCAGTTAAATGAAAAAAGTGGGCTCCGAGACAATTTGTCATGATATCCTCTATAGAGTTGACTCTTCCTGGAGGAAGTAAATCCATTTTAGGGACGCAGAAACGAATTTGTCGTGATACCACTGCCTTCATAACACAAGACATCCACAAGAGAGGATTGGGTAAAGATAACTTAATGGAGGTGTTTTAACGTGTCACGGTAACAGGTCTGACTGTGACACTTGGGTGGTCACCAGTCCGTGTTTTAAACCACCGAGACATGATCTGAATTCCAATGAGAGGAAAATTAGACAATGTTTAGAGGGTCAAAGGGGGCATTTGAAATGAGAGAAAAAAAATCAGCAGCATATCATTTCCAACGGGTGGTAATGGGTTGATTAGAGATACAGTAATTGATCTTTCATCAGCTAAACAATAAGTGTAAACAGCAGCTTTCCTAACTCCCATTGACATCCTTCTCCTTAAAGATGATTACATTTTCTCAATGAAGATCAAAAGACGATAAGGAAAATCAAGGTACTGAAGCTCAAATATATTCACTCTCAGGCAGATAATGTGCATGTTACTGCTGACATAATACTGACATAATCTTCTACTCTGAGTGTGAGTGCCTTCTGAGCTCAACTAATTTACACACCAGCCACCTACTAGCCTTGAAACAGACCCTCACCCTGGTTCTCTAGTGGCTACATGGTGAAACATCCCCCATCCACTGCTGTTGGCACATGTCCACTGCAGTCAGCCATCCTATCACATCCATCACATCAGCCATGTCAGCTCAACCATCACAAAAATGAGAGATTAAAATGGTAAATAAACCCCAGCCCATTCGCCTGGAAGAATTTGACTTTTTCACAAGGCCATAAACAAAGACAGTGGCTAGCTCTCTACACTATCTCAAATGCTGCTATACTCCAGTGAACCTATCAGTGATGTCAGGCTGCAATTGGTCTGTGAGCTGTGGACGACAGAGCAGAGCAGGCCAGTTCTGATGCTGGAAGCGTTCCTAGGTGGGAGAGGAGCCAAAAGTGGCGTCTCAATGACAAACACAAGCCCATCTGCTTAGCCTCGCTATGTGCAGAATGAGATGTGAAAATCACTTCAGAATCGCCGGAAGAAGAGAGCACTCTGGGAAATAAAGTGCAGGAACTGACAAAAGTCATGTCAATAGCCATAACCCCTCTAGCGTTGTGATAATGCTGCTCTCACTACACTGGAAGTTAATAGGAAGATGACTTTTAGATCTTGAAAACGTCTATCATACATGTCAGCTTTCAATACTGGTCAATGTCATAATGCGGGATGTGGTCTTCTCTCGAATGAGCCATTGATCATATTTGAGCAATATCCCTACCTCAAGAAATGTGTAATTCAACAGAGGGTCCACCACATTTCTCCTATTTTTCTGCCTCTTCAGTCCAGGGTGCATTGCATGGTGCAGTTGCGAACGTCAAACTCTCTCTGCGAAGCACACAATCTGATCATGGAGAGATTGTAGACTCCTAAGTTGATAGCTGTAAAACAAACTGCACTATGCTTCTTCAGGCTAGGGTCTATTTCTCTCCACTTCCTGTCTGACTGACGTGCCCAAAGTAAACTGCCTGTTACTCAGGCCCAGAAGCTAGGATATGCATATAATTTGTACCATTGGATAGAAACACTTTGAAGTTTGTAGAAATGTTATAACAATATATATGGTTGCCAAATATCCAAAGAAAAACCAGCCGGAAAAAAAAAAAAATTGAGAGCCCATGCTCTTTCAATGGAAAGCTATGGGTCCTATGCAATTCCAGCTCTCAGATTGCAATTCCTATGGCTTCCACTAGATGTCAACAGTTTTTGTTCAAGGTTTCAGGCTTGTTTCTTCCCAAACGAGGAAGAATTTTGAGTTTTGGTAAAGGGAGTCAGAGTAGGAAATCAGTTTGTGCGCGCATGACGAAAAGGATGCACACTTGCTAATTTTACATACTTCTTTTCGTATGAAATATTATAGTTTAATTACATTTTAGGGTACCTGGGTATTAAATAGAAATGTATTTTGACTTGTTTTAACAAATTTTTGGATTCCTTTCTCTGCACGTTGAAAGAGTGGATTACTCAAATCGATAGCTAGCTACTTCACATGCTGATATTGACTTTGGTATTATAGCTAGCCAGCCAGCCCAGAGAGCACTGCATTATGGGTTTTGTAGTCAACTTGAGCCGCAACAGATTTCCACAATGATTTTCACTTTGCTACCAACCTTATAACAAAATTAAACATTTGTTCAAATATTGTTCTCACATAGTGTTATTTAACACTGCAAGTTATAGCAATTAGTGCTTTTGGGTGGATTTGTCCTTTAATGTCAGCCATTTTCAAAGTTTCCAATGATTATTATGTGAAAGCCTTATTATTATTATTATTATCAATGAAAGGCATGACCCAGAGTGCACACAAGGAATGGATGAGATTCAGTGTGTATGTGCTTAGGTAGGGGATGTCAGTTTGAAAAGGTAAAGTGTTTTGAAAGAAACACTGGCCTTGTATTCAAGTTTAAATAGAGTAAACCCAATTGAGACAATGCAAGGGTTGAAAATGTGAACTGTTTATTAAACAGTAATTCTCTTTCCATTATTTTCTCAGTTTATTTTTTTCTCTCTCAATAACTTCGCTGTCATCTGCCCAAGAGTCATGCTGTTGAATTCCTCACCCATAAGGTAATGTAGTCACAATAAAATAACATTCACTGGAGTTGAGTTCAAGAATCTCCATGTGACGTTGTCTGACAATTTGACAAGTGTCTGTCTACACATTCTTTCCACAAATCACGTGACAATTTATGTGAGAACACTCGATGTATCGAGGATGATAGGTGTACCTTTCAAACCCCGTTACTTGAGTCTTGTCTACAGTTTTCCAAGACCACAAGTATTTTTCCTCGCTTTCGACAGGCAGGGAAAACACTTGGTTGTGGAAAAGTGTTATTCTGATGAAGATTTTGATCCTCTTTGGCTTGACCCCACTTAAAATCAGTCAATTCTAATTTAAAAGAACATGGCTGTCCTTGTGGTGACAATATTGTGGCAAGTGTGAAGTTATAATCATTTAAAATCAGTCTGGGTAGGAATTCTGAATGTTGGCCTGGGGTATTCTGACAGTATGCTTTACTTTAGAACAAGTATAGTGTCAAGTATACTTGACTTTACTGTTATATATTTATCTGTGTCAACAAACCTAAAATAACAAAAGACTGACAAGATGTCAAAAAAGATTTTCCTTTATGATCCAAGTGAATAATTCACTGGGAAAATGAATCACGGCAGCTCAGTGAAGGTCTCTGAACATGCCATAAATGCATTATGGTAATGTATCTCTAAGATACAATATTCCCACTGTTTTATATTTAGGGCAAATGCCTCTCAAAGGAAATATTTCCACGTATGGGCACGAACCGTGACTGTTTTTCCCACATCTGAAAATGTTGAATAGTAGCAGATTCGCTGCTGGGCATCTATGGACAGACAATGAATAAAGCCAATATTAAAACAACTTCCACATTGTTTTAATCTGCAAATGAAAGACATAAAAGAGATCAAAACTCCCATTGCACAACATTACAGTTGGGCACAGAAAAGTTAGAAGCGGCAGTTAGCGAGGCAGTATGAAATGGCTTGCCAGCGGGTTTGGAACAGAGAGAATGTTGTTGATTATGCTGTCAGCACATAGCTTACAAATGAGACCATGTTCAACTGGAAGTTTGAATCCCATTGTTCAAGAATAACTTTTTTTTTGTGAAAAGCAAAAGCATCTCTAGGCACACAACTGTCGACCTCCACTGAGAGATGGACAAAAAAAACATGGTTGGAGTAATGGAGAAAGCATGCTTCTGAGGACATCTGTAATAGGTTGAGCTTAAGAACCTTGAAGAACTCACTCGTTCGTTTTGTTCGTTGACTTTATCGTAGTTTGTGTGTGAGTCATGTAGACGCATTATGGCAATGAGAGAATGAACAATCACAAAGGAGAGAAGTTGATTTGTGGAGAAGATGAACAGTGCGAAGCCGCCTAGCTGATCGGTCTGGGCACAGGGTCTTGACTGTAATGCTGTGACTAGCACTGGGCAGCAGCTTTAGCCAAAATGGCAAAACTCATCCAAAACTCTGACCGGACAGCAGTAGGCTGGAAAACAGACTCAAAATCAATGTTAAAGGACAATTACAACTAAATTGTCCTCTAACATTGCCATAAAATTAACTGAAAGTTGGGCATTATTGGGTCTTTTGAACCCAGATACTAGCATGTGATGAGACAGATGATTGTTGTTGTGAGAAAGTTTAATCCATTGTTCGACCTTTGATCAGAGCGACTTCAAACACTGCACATAGCTAATCAAGTTTCACAACTCATTTGACATATTTCGTAAACAGCTTGTACACAAGGGACAGGTAGCATGATGGTGAGTGAATTAACCAGGTGTTTTCACTGTTTAAAGCGGCAATCCACAGTTGCCACATCCATTCTTGCACTTAAAAAATAATTATACTTACCCATTCATTCTTGAATAATATAACATACATGCCTCATGAGCTTATTGGCCATTTATTCAAACAATTATCTTTATTTAAAATCAATTAATTATTGCAATAATGAGGTTGGTCGAATAATGAGGTTGGTCTATACCCGGCCAAAACAAAGAAATGCAAAAACATAGAAAATAGAATGCCCACCCAAATCACACGAAACCCAAAATAGAGACATAAAAAGCTCTCTAAGGTCAGGGAGTGACAGTACCCCCTCCCAAAGGTGCGGACTCCGGCCGCAAAACCTGAACCTATAGGGGTGGGTCTGGGTGGGCATCTATCCGCGGTGGAAGCTCTGGTGCGGGACGTAGACCTCGCTCCACCTCTGGCTCACCCCAATTTGGTGGCGCCTCTGGTGCGGGGACCCCCGTCGCCGACCCCAGACTGGGCACCCTTGTTGCGGGCCCCAGACTGGGGACCGTCGCTGGAGGCTCCGGGCAGGAGATCGTCGCTGGAGGCTCCGGACTGGGGACCGTCGCTGGAGGCTCCGGACTGTTGACCGTCGCTGGAGGCTCCAGACAGGAGAACGTCGCTGGAGGCTCCGGACTGGAGAACGTCACTGGAGGCTCCGGACTGGAGACTGTCGCTGGAGACTCTGGACTAGGGATCCTCACTGATGGGAGGAGACGTATAGACAGCCTCGTGCGTGGGGCTGCCACAGGGCCCACCAGGCTGGGGAGACATACAGGAGGCCTGGTCCTTAGAGGAGGCACAGGATGAGCCGGGCTGTGGGGGAGCACTGGAGATCTGGTGCGTAGCCTTGGCACCACTCTTTTTGGCTGCATGCCCACTTTAGCCCGGCACGTGCGGGAAGCTGGAACAGGCCGCACTGGGTTCTCCTGGCGAACTGGGGATACTGTGCGTAGAGCTGGCGCAGGATAACCTGGGCCGAAGAGATGCACCGACGACCAGGAGCACTGAGCCTGCACAATCCCTCCAGGCTGAATGCCAACTCTAGCACGGCAACTGCGGTGAGCTTGCAGAGAGCGCACCGGGCTATGGGAGCGCACTGGAAACACACGGCGCAGAGCCGCATAACCTGGTGCCTGACTAGTCACTCTCTCCCCACGGTAAGCACAGGGAGTTGGTTCAGGTCTATAACCTGACTCCCCCAATCGCCCCGTGTGCCCCCCCCAAAAAAATGGGGGGCTGCCTCTCATGCCTGCTTCGCTGACTTGCCTCCTCATATCGCCACGACTCTGCTTTCGCTGCCTCCAGTTCCTCCCTCGGACGGCGATACTCCCCAGCCTGCCTCTAGGGTACCTTACCGTCCAGGATCTCCTCCCATGTCCAGGAGTCCCTTTCACCACGCTGCTTGGTCCTTTGCTGGTGGGAAGTTCTGTCACGGCCGTCAAAGGAAGTGGACCAAAGCGCAGCGTTGTGAGCGTACATATTCCTTTTATTTAGGTGACGCCAACAAAAACAATAAACTATACAAAACAACCGTGAAGCTTAAGGGCTATGTGCCATAAACAAAGTTATCCTCCCACCAGAAAGGGGGGAAAAGGGATACCTAAGTATGGTTCCCAATCAGAGACAACGATAGACAGCTGTCCCTGATTGAGAACCATACCCGGCCAAAACAAAGAAATGCAAAAACATAGAAAATAGAACATAGAATGCCCACCCAAATCACACCCTGACCAAACTGAAAATAGAGACATAAAAAGCTCTCTAAGGTCTGGGCGTGACAATGCCAATCTTTGAGTGGCCTCTGGGACCCCATTTTTGAGGCATTCTCACATATGTGTATCACAACTGTTAGCCCCAACACCGTCACTGCCATTTTTGGCGTATTTCCCCTAGAACATAATGTTACCACGCATCAGCCTCGCTGCTAGCTCGCCGCCTTGTCCTCTTTCACTGGAAGTCTGCAAAGCCACCCTCCTTTATGCAGTGGGTTAAGGAGGTGATGTCATCTCTGTCTGTGGAGAAGGTTAGGTTCACTGTGCATGGGTCCCGACAAAAGTTTGACTTAAACTGGTCCCCATTAATACAATATTTGGAAAGCCTGTCTTTTACTTACTGTAACTTGCATTTCTTGGTAAGCAGTCATGTCTGTTCTAGTAGCCATTTGTGCTGATAATTTTTGTTTAAAAAAATCACTGTTTTTGTTTTCTATTACTGTTTGTTCTTTTCCTATTTAATGTACTTTTATAGATGCCTTGGTGGGTGGTTTGGAGAGAGGGAGGGGTTGGGGCTGTACTGTTTTTGTTGTTATCTGAATCTATGAATAAAGTTTGTTTATAATAAAGATGATCTACCAAAATGAAGACAAAACACTATTCAGAAATGTCATTATTATGATGTAGATTATGAACAGTGTACATGCAGTGGTGAAAGTACTTAATTAAAAATACTATAAAGTACTACTTAAGAAATTTTTGGTGGTATCTGTACTATTTATATTTTAGACAACTTCACTACATTCCTAAAGAAAATTATGTCCTTTTTACTCCATACATTTTCCTTGACACCCAAAAATACAATTTGAATGCTTAGCAGGACAGGAAAAGTCAAATTCAGGGACTAACAAATCACAATTACAATTTTACAAATTTAACTTAGCAAGTCAGTTAAGTTAAAATTCTTATTTACAATGGCAGCCTACTGGGGAACAGTGGGTTATGCCTTGTTCAGGAGCAGAACAACAGATTTTAACCTTGTCAGCTCAGGGATTTGATCCATCAACCGTTCAGTGACTGCCCAAATGCACTAACCACTAGGCTACCCTTTCACCCCTAGAACATTCCTGGGCAGCCATACTGCCTCTTATCTGGCGGACTGAACATATACGCTTCATTTGTAAATTATGTCTGAATGTTGGAGTGTGCCCCTGGCTTTCCATAAATTTAAAAAACAAGGAAATGGTTCCATCTGGTCTGTTTATAAAAGGAATTTGAAATTATTTATATTTTTAATACTTAAGCATATTCTAGCAATTACATTTACATTTGATACTTAAGTATATTTTAAACAAAATATTTTTTTACTTTAACTGAAGTAGTATTTCACTGGGTGACTTTTACATTTTAAAGTGGGAATTACAAACGTAAGAAATGTATTTTACATCTCGAATACACTACAAGTGTGCATGTCTTGCTGTGCAGGAATATTCCTGCAGCAACAGCGTGATCAAATTAAGAAACTACATCTGTAGGCCCCTCATCTGAAATAATTAACTAAAAGTAACAATTAGCTAATATTGTCAATATCATGCTGGTTCTGTAGCTCTATTTGGCACATTCCATAATACAAAATAATATGTATTTGTAACAGTTAGCTGGCTTACTTGTAAAGTGGCAAATTAAAGTAGCCTATATTTTTCCCAACTAGCTAACAAACAGTGCTCATGTTTGTTACTTTGACTTCATACTTTTGAATTAAATAAATCAACTTTGCCTGTGGTAACTGTGGTGGTGAATAAATTGATACATTTATTTTCTTAATTTTTTTAGTTCCAAAGTCATTCACATTAATTTC
Source organism: Salvelinus fontinalis (assembly GCF_029448725.1). Taxonomy (NCBI): domain Eukaryota; kingdom Metazoa; phylum Chordata; class Actinopteri; order Salmoniformes; family Salmonidae; genus Salvelinus; species Salvelinus fontinalis. The sequence continues at coordinate 61,397,289 of NC_074666.1, forward strand.
AGGTGGGGAAAATTAATACATTTCTTCTGACACATGCATTGATTTCGAGTTTGCCCTGTCTTAGATTTTCCTACTACATCCAAATATGTTGACTAGTCCTTTTACACAAAGAGGAAGTTATTTACCCAATCTTTAACTTGTCAAAAGAGAGCTGGGGAACTGACAAATATAGGGGAGGTAATAAACAGGTGATTGAGTGAGTCCAGGTGAGTCCAATGTCGCTGAAGCGCGTGATGAGGGAGGCAGGTGTGCGTAAATGGTGACAGGAGTGTGTAATGCAGGGCAGCCTGGCGCCAGGGGGGGAAGAGGGCGCCAGGGGGCGCCAGGGGGGAAGAGCGAGAGCAGGCGTGACATTTACAGCATATAATATCAGGATAATTTCTCCTTGATTTCCCTTTTCGCACGTACATCTAGTTCTTTGATCCCCTACAGAGAGGAAACAGAAACCTCATGACTAATCTGACACCAGCTACTTGGAGCAAAGCAGACCATGTTGAAGTTGTGAAATAGAAAACGACCGTAATAAATTCAACCTGACACGTTGGCGGCTGCAGCCCTTTGCAACTCTTTAATCCACACTTAAGGATTTGGATGCCAAGAAAATTGTCAAACTTTGGGTGATGAGTAATGTTCTTTGACACTTTGGAATAGAAGGGCTCCGTAGCAGAGATTTTTACCCATGAGCAGCTTGAAGTTGGAAGCCATTTAACCTCTAAGATAAAGATAAGATACCGAACAAAGGAGGACAGGAGGTCTAGGTTGAAGATACAGGTACAACCTCGTATTCCAATGCAGAAGCTTAAAAAATAAACAGACTTATGGGACCAGTGCCGTTGCTAACTAGCATCGCTGGTGCCTTTGTTTAGAATTCTTCCTCATTTATGCAAATAGTTATGGGATATTAGAATCCTCTTGTCCTTACCTGGGTATATTCAACCTAGCAGAAGGTGTGGCCCAAAAAATGTATTTCAAATATCTATGCTAAAATGCATGTAATTCCTTAAAATGTATTGCAGAGATGCATGTACATACTGTACACTGGGTATACCAAACATTAGGAACGCCTTCCTAATATTGAGTTGCACCCCCAACCTCTACAGTGGATGTTTAGTAATGTTATTTTGTGTTTGTAACCAAGTGGGAATATACCACAACTTGGAAAAATCTTTTTACAGATGAAGTCGGAAGTTTAGATACACTTAGTTTGGAGTCAATTAAACTAGTTTTTCAACCACTCCAGAAATATCTTGTTAACAAACTATAGTTTTGGCAAGTCGTTTAGGACATCTACTTTGTGCATGACACAAGTAATTTTTCCAACAATTGTTTACACACAGATTAATTCACAGTATCACAATTCCAGTGGGTCGGAAATGTACATACACTTAGGTTGGAGTAATTAGAACTTGTTTTTCAACCACTCCAAAAAATACTATTTAACAAACTATAGTTTTGGCAAGTCGGTTAGGACATCCACTTTGTGCATGACACAAGTCATTTTTCCAAAAATTGTTTACAGACAGATTATTTCACTTATAATTCACTGTATCACAATTCCAGTGGGTCAGAAGTTTACATACACTAAGTTGACTGTGCCATTAAATAGCTTGGAAAATTCCAGAATATGTCATGGCTTTATAAGCTTCTGATAGGCTAATTGACATAATTTGAGTCAATTGGTGGTGTACCTGTGGATGTATTTCTAGGCCTACCTTCAAACTCAGTGCCTCTTTGCTTGACATCATGGGAAAATGAAAAGAAATCAGCCAAGACCTCAGAAAACAAAATGTAGACCTGGACATGTCTGGTTCATCCTTGGGAGCAATTTCCAAACGCCTGAAGGTATCACGTTGATCTGTACAAACAATAGTATGTAAGTATTAACACCATGGGACCACGCAGCTGTCATACCAGTCAGGAAGGAGACGCATTCTGTCTCCTAGAAATGAACGTATTTTGGTGCAAACCGTGCAAATCAATCCCAGAACAACAGCACAGGACCTTGTGAAGATGCTGGAGGAAACAGGTACAAAAGTATCTATATCGACAGTAAAACGAGCCCTAAATCGACATATCCTGAAAGGCCGCTCAGCAAGGAAGAAGCCACTGCTCCAAAACCGCCATAAAAACGCCAGACTACGGTTTGCAACTGCACATGGGGACAAAGATCATACTTTTTGGAGAAATGTCCTCTGGTCTGATGAAACAAAAATAGAACTGTTTAGCCATAATGACCATCGTTATGTTTGGAGGAAAAAGGGAGAGGCTTGCAAGCTGAAGAACATCATTCCAACCGTGAAGCACGTGGGTGGGAGCATCATGTTGTGGGGTGCTTTGCTGCAGGATGGACTGGTGCACTTCACAAAATAGATGGCATCATGGGGAATGAAAATGATGCGGATATATTCAAGCAACATCTCAATACATCAGTCAGGAAGTTAAAGTTGGTCGCAAATGGGTCTTCCAAATGGACAATGACCCCAAGCATACTTCCAAAGTTGTGGCAAACCGGCTTAAGGACAACAAAGTCAAGGTATTGGAGTGGCCATCACAAAGCCCTAACCTGAATCCAATAGAAAATGTGTGAGCAGAACTGAAAAAGCTTTTGCGAGCAAGGAGGCCTACACACTGTACTCAGTTACACTAGCTCTGTCACGTTGAAACGTTGAATAGAATGGGCCAAAATTCACCCAACTTATCGTGGGAAGCTTGTGGAAGGCTACCTGAAGCGTTTGACCCAAGTTAACCTGTTAAGGCTAGGGGGTGCTGTTGTCACTATTTATGGAAATCGTGTAATTTTTGAAACGGCTTCCTACAAAATTCTTGATCGTACAATATGCATATTATTATTATTATTGGATAGAAAACAGTCTATAGTTTCTATAGCCGTTGAAATTTTGTCTCTGAGTGGAACAGAACTCATTCTACAGCAATTTCCCTGACATGGAGTCAGATTTCACACATTTTGGCCCCTGTTCTGGAGTCAGTTTTAAGGCCACTGTTATTGCTATGAGTATACGGACACTGCTTACGTCTTCCCCTGGATGCCTTTACGTGATGACGCTTTGAATGGTATCGATTGCCCAATCACAGCCACTATAAATGAAAAAAACCTGTAGGTAGGAACTCTTTTCTAGGTGCGTCAGGCGGGCGGAGGACACCGATCTACTGTTTTTCCAAGCATTAGTGTAGCCAGTTATATTTCTCCGGTCTTATTTCTACTCGTTATAGGAGTTAAAAACATCATAAGGTAGTTAATTTAAAGCGTTTTATAGCAATTTATATCCGTTTAGTGCGATTTTGGGACATTTATTTCTGAGACACTATGAATCTCTGGGCACCGTTCCAGTTCATGCCGAACGCAATGTGCATTTCTACATGGCAAGAGGACAGCTTTCGACCAAAAGACGATTAGACCCAAGAAAGGATTCTTTGACCAAGATTCTGATGGAAAAACAGCTCAAAGTAGGAACAATTTATTATGATAAATCGTGTTTCTGTCGAAAAATGTTAATGGCTTAGGACGCCATCTTTTTTGACGTAGCTTCGCTTGGCGCAAACTGTATTGAAAAGTAAGGATAATTTAAAAAATGTAAATCCGCGATTATATTAAACAATTTAAAGGCAATGCTACCAAATACTAATTGAGTGTATGTAAACTTCTGAGATGCTGGGAATGTGATGAAATAAATAAAAGCTGAAATAAATCACTCTACTATTATTCTGACATTTCACATTCTTAAAATAAAGTTGTGATCCTAACTGACCTAAGACAGGGATTTTTACAATGATTAAATGTCAGGAATTGTGAAAAACGGAGTTTAATGTATTTGGCTAAGGTGTATGTAAACATCTGACTTTAACTGTAGATGGCCCTCCACCTGGTAATTACTAGTTAACCTCTAACGAGTCTCCCTCCCAGATCCAGGATCCTCCTCATCAAAAAAGCTGACTAGCATAGCCTAGCCTAACGCAACAGGGATGTCATATAATATAATTTCATGAAATCACAAGTCCAATACAGCAAATGAAAGATAAACATCTTGTGAATACAGCCATCATTTCCGATTTTTAAAATGTTTTACAGCGAAAACACAATGTATATTTATATTAGCTCACCACAATAGCCAAACACACAACGCCATGTTTTCACCATGTTTCCACCGCATAGGTAGCTTTCACAAAACCCACAAATAGAGATAAAATTAATCACTAACCTTGAACAACTTCATCAGATGACAGTCTTATAACATCATGTTATACAATACATTTATGTTTTGTTCGAAAATGTGCATATTTGAGGTATAAATCGTAGTTTTACATTGCAGCCACCATCACAAATAGCACCAAAAAAGCCAAAATAATTATACAGAGCAACGTGAAATACATAAATACTCATCATAAAACATTTATGAAAAATACATGGTGTACAGCAAATGAAAGATAAACATCTTGTGAATCCAGCCAATATTTCCGATTTTTTAAAGTGTTTTACAGTGAAAACACAATATATATTTATATTAACTCACCACAATAGCTAAACACACAACGCCATTTATTCACCGCCAACATAGCTTTCACAAAACCCAGAAATAGAGATAAAATGAATCACTAATCTTTGGACAACTTCATCAGATGACAGTCTTATAACATCATGTTATACAATACATTTATGTTTTGTTCGAAAATGTGCATATTTAAAGCTACAAATCGTGGGTTTACATTGTGAATACGTAGCCACAATGCACCAAATTATCCGGAGATATTTTGGACAGTCACCTAATTTAACCAAAGAACTCATCATAAACTTTACTAAAAAATACATGTTGTACAGCAAATGAAAGATACACTGGTTCTTAATGCAACCGCTGTGTTAGATTAAAAAAAAATAACTTTAGTAAAACATACAGTATGCAATATTGTGAGACAGCGCCCTACAATTCTCCGCCTTGTTGGAGCCAACATAAAACACAAAATACGAAATAACATCATAAATATTCTCTTAATTTTGATGATCTTCCATCAGAATGTTGTGCAAGAAGTCCTAGTTCCAGAATAAATCGTTGTTTGGTTTTAGAATGTCCATTTCTTCTGTCGAATTAGCAACTTTGGCTAGCCATGTGGAGGGCACATGTCCAAGAAATCGTTGCGCCTGAAACGAAAAATTCCAAAAGTCCCAGTAAACGTTGAATAGACTGGTCAAACTCGGTTGAAAATCCTACTTTATGATGTTTTTCTCATATGTATCCAATAAAATCAGAGCCGGAGCATTTCGTCGTGTATACGTGACGCATTTCAGAAGACAATGTGGAGTTCCCCTGTGCGCAGTTGAAAACTCACAAAAGAGCGGACCTGTCACTCCAAAAGCTCTCATTCGGCCTCACATCAAGCTAGACACCCCATTCAACCTTCTACTGCCTGTTGACATCTAGTGGAAGGCGCATGAAGTGCATACAGATCCATAAATATAAGCCAGTTGAATAGGCAGGCCCTGACACAGATCCCCATTTTCAGAATTTTCACTTCCTATCTCGAGGTTTGCTGCCAAATGAGTTCTGTTTTACTCACAGATATAATTCAAACAGTTTTAGAAACTTCAGAGTGTTTTCTATCCAATAGTAATAATAATATGCATATTGTATGATCTAGAACAGAGTACGAGGCCGTTTAATTTTGGCACAATTTTGTTGTTTTGTTGTTTAGTGTTCAGTTTTATTAATAAATCATGAACACTTACCATGCTGCGCTTTGGTCCACTCCCTCTTCTTCAGACGTCCGTTACAAACAAGTCTTTATTCATATTGAAAATCAAATGTATTGAGTTCTCCATGTGATCTATACTAAAGGGCACTTAATTTCATATAACAGGCAAAATTGGTGCATCATTTCTACTTAACATATCAAAGGCACTCATTTTGTGGAATGAAATACACGTTAAGTTCTTCCCGTTGGTTGCAATGCTCTCGTCAAGTTCTTGTGTTTATTTGTCATAATATGAACACGAAAGACATAGATTCACTACATGACCGATAATGTATCATATTTGTAGTATTTTTTTGTTGTCATTTAAATGCATGTTACTGCTTTTGGTATCTGTCAAGTACAATAAAAAAAGCCTTTTGACAAAATATATTGTAGAGGTAGTAGCCTATTAGAAGACTTGGAGGCATGGCTTGTTGGGGTTGTTTTCTTTTTAGCCTCTGATTAGATGGATTGTCATGCCAGTTAATGGTGTTGCTTGATTTAAGTTTAAGCTTGTACATTGCTGGTTCTGCCGTCTTAAAGATACATTATGCAGAAATTGTGCTGCCATTTTCTGGTTACTGAAATTCTAATAGGTCACCTAATCAGTTTGTGACAAAACAATCAGTTATTGTGTAGAGAATCATAGTACGACCTAAACTGCTGTGAAATATATTATTCATAACAAAAACAATTATTTTCATCCTAAAGTAAAAGATGCAAAAACTAAACTTTCCAGGACACAGTCAAGGGGTACGTAACTGGTGGCATGAAGTCAAACGCAGGAGAGCAGAACTTGGTAAATAGTCGGAGCCGTTTAATGTACATAACTACCGGTATACAAAAATAACAAAACACATGGACACAAAACCCGTATCGCACCAGTACATAAAGCACACGTACTTACAATAAACAATTCCCGACAAGGACATGTGGGAAACAGAGGGAACATATACAACATGTAATTAGGGAATTGAAACCAGGTGAGTGCGACAACCAGACAAAACAAATGGAACATGAAAAAGAGATCGATGATGGCTAGAAGACCGTCGACCGCCGAACACCGCCCGAACAAGGAGAGGAACCGACTTCGGCAGACGTTGTGACAGACACATAGGAACAGTGCACAGATAACAGATCTATCACTTCTTAGACTTGCTTTCAATGAGAATGAAAGATCAATAAGTCACATTTCTATGTGAATTTGGTCAGGTCACCCAAAAACGTTACATATTGTAGCTTTAATGAGACTGACAGTGCATCGGATACCAAAGAGTCTACTAAAGTGTCATTGTGAAGACAGTTACCATTTCGTTTACAAAATTACTTGGCCAATTTTATATATTTGCTATACATTTTGAATGTAAATATACATTTCGGAATATATTTTACTAAACATTTTCAAATATATTTACATGTTTTACCAAATATATCGATGAATACATGTGAAAATATATTTAAAAATACATTTTCAGATGCATTTAAAAGTTTGTGAAACATTTTACAGACATTTTAAATACATTCCATAACAAGCAGTACACTGGCCTTTCTATTACCCATATGGGAAAAAATACATGAAACATTTATTTTGAGATACATTTTTTTTAGGATACATGTGAAATAAATAACTTGCCAAATATATATAAATAAATACACACACATTATTTGGCAAATTATTTATTTCACATGTATCCTAAAAAAAATGTATCTCAAAATAAATGTTTCATGTATTTAGAAAGGCCAGTGTACTGCTTTTTACTGTACTGCGCACTATAACTTTTGAATAAGATAAAGAGCAAAGTCAACGTGATACTGAGATCAGCTATCAATCACTTGTCTGATTAGGTTCAGTTCAGCATGGTCACAAGAGTTAAGGACTGCTGCCATAGTAACAAGCTAGCACCTCAAAGATAACGACAAAGGTTCACCTTGACTAGAGTGTCATTTCAATTATCAGCTGACATCTGTAGATCGATCCTGATAGGTGGGCTCCTGTCGTAATACATAAGATTGACCTTTACGTTAATCCAGCATAGATCAATAGGTCAACATGAATCAATAAATAGGGCCATCAAATCATTTTGACAACTCAATCTGACTGCCTTGCTCATGTGGAATTCTGCCAGCCGCTCAATACTCCAATTATACCTGGCTGTAATTTCTGTATGTGTGTCTAGAAACCACCCACATATCATCAACAGTCTCATGACAGTAAGTACTAAGAGTCTGAACACACAAACATAAACCATTTTCATTTCCATTACCCCATCCTCCGTTATTGACATATACAAAGATGGGGGGGGGGGGGGGATCCATCACTAGCTAAGTTTCCATCCAATTGGCAACAGATTTATGCAAATATTCGAAAATCCGCAAACGTGCATTTTCCCATTTTCCATCAAATTGACTTGTTGCAGATAAAAGGCTTTGCGTGATGACATACAGTGCGGGTATAGCCTTCATGATGAGAATATTATGGACAAAAGAGCAAGGCTATAAACGGCAGCCAAGCATCGACCATCCTGTCACCAGAATAAGCCCCTCAATATTTCTTGGAAAGGAGCATCAAGCTCATCATCTTTCACTTTCACCACCCTGTGAAGTTGTCTGGAGCCTAATCAACTGCATGCTTTCACGAGTCGTAGTGGGAGGACCACACAACACGTCATCGTGTGACTCCAAGAAACAGCGTGACTGGAGAAGCTTATCTGATGCAGCAGGACAATAGGTCTGGGTAAATAGCAACGGACCAGGAAGAGAACCCGATGCAGAGATTAACAAGTCAATAGGCATCTGTCCCCATCAATACCTGAAACGTGACATTGAGTTGCAGTGTCGATGTGTCTCTGCCACTAGATCTCAACCCAATTAAACACTTATGAGCGATTCTGGGTGGCGCCCGAGACAGCGTTTTCCACCACCATTAACAAAAAAACGAATTATAGAATTTCTCATGGAAGAATGGTATCGTATCCCTCCAATAGAGTTCCAGACACTTGTAGAATCTATGTTCTGGCGGCTCCTGGTGGCCCAAGGTCCTATTAAGACACTACGTTGGTGTTTCCTTTATTTTGGCAGTTTCCTGTAGTAACTCGATATTATAGCATGATAGGCTGTTTAGAAACCTTAATACACTGAAGTAATTGATTCACCACAAATGTCATCTTAAAAATGTGCGCACAATAATTTCTCTTTGAACTGTGTTTGAAAGAGGATTTCAAATTTGTTTATGAAATCAGTCCACAATTCTAAGATGGGTTTTTTTGTGATCTGCTTTTTATATTAAGCCTTTGTAAACAATGTATCACTTACAGTAGGGAAGGGCAAGTAAGAGGGAGAACAATTGTGAAGTACAATGGTGAATAACAATGATAATGAGCAAGAAAATAGTGGATGAGATAATTCCATTACTAAAGTGATGAGTTGGCCAGTGGACACCTATTCCCATGGGCTCACTCTCACACAGAATAAATAGCTCTGTCATATTATTACACCATGACAGCCTTCCCTCCACACAGTTGTTTCACCCTTACAAAGATGTGAAAAGACAAATTCCCCACCACTTCCATCTACATCTGGTCTCCCATCCAGGGACCAACCCTACTTAGCTTCAGAGGCAAACCAGCAGTAGGATGCAATGTTGCTGGAATGAATGTGCCAAAACTTACAACTGGGAAAAAGTCTGTGAAAGCAAAGACTAGGGTAACAACCAAAGATGGATAAGATTCTCACATGTGAAACTACTATTCACGTGTGAGGTGAAAACATGTTTTCTCCTCACATGTGAAAAGGTGGTGTTAACATGTAAATTCTAAATGTAATACATGTGAAATTACGGTTTCACGTGTGAAATTTAAGCTTGACATGTCAAAACAGCGATTCCACATGTGAATCTCAGAACTGCCAACTCTCACACCTTGGCCCTGAGACACGCATTTGACTCTCGTCTCAAGCTCTTACAGCACACCTCTTATATTTCACGCATTGAAAAGTTTAAAAAACTACATTTTTCTAACTAATCCATTGTATAGTTAACTTTTCAACTGTGCTCCAAACCGTTTAGAAATCGGAGCATCTGCGCCTGCAATTTGACATCACGATCAGAACCTGTATCATTGTCCTGTTTTTCCACAGAACTGTGAACCGCAGCACATTGAAGCATATAATTGGTCTAGTTATGTAAGGGATCAAGGGGATTGGATGCATGTTTTTAATGAAACGTTCAGTGTGGCGCTGCATGGAGAGAGAATGTTCTCCGCGGAGTTTAAGAAACTGTCAAATGAGCAGCATGAGTTTGCTGTTACTCCCGGACCTAGTGCAGAATGCAGCCAATTCACAGCCTGTACTAAAGTCGATTTATTCCACACTTGCATTAGCCACTCGTTTGGTGATTGGCATTTAGGCTGTGATAGAGAAAAGGCAGCAGACAGATCTACAGCATGTTTTTTAGCAAGGCAGTTTGGTAGGGTGACCTTATTTGTACCTATGAAAATAATTTTGTCTGAAAACTTTCATTCTAGGGAGGGGACTATGAATGGATTTATGTAATCTTGTCTTTGCAAGATTTTATCTATTTACTTTTTAGTCTGATCAGTGGAACAATTCTTAATCTTTCATTTTAATTTTATAACTTTTACCTGTTTTTGTGATATCCAAATTGATAGTTACAGTTTTGTCTCATCTCTCCAACTCCCATACGGCCCCGGGAGAGGCGAAGGTCGAGAGCCATGTGTCCTCCAAAACACAACCCTGCCAAGCCACACTGCTTCTTGACACACTGCTCGCTTAACCCGGAAGCCAGCCGCACCAATGTGTCAGAGGAAACACCGTACAACTGATGACCGCAGTCAGCTTGCAAGTGCCCGGCCCGCCGCAAGGAGTCACTAGAGCGAGATGGGACAAGGATAAACCCTCCCCTAACCCAGACGACGCTGGGCCAATTGTGCACTGCCTTGTGTGTCTCCCAGTCACGGCCGGCTGTGACACAGCCCAGGATCAAACCCGGGCCTTACCCTAACATATAGGGTATTTACTCTGCTTGTCAGAAAGAACACTACTGTTATTCCCCAAACTTATTTTATTATTCCACTTCTTCCCAATTTTGCCAGTATAATCATATATTTGAAATCTGATATGCCTACTTCGGTCTTTGAAAATTAATGATATGAGGCTATGTATTATTGCAGCCATTCATAGACAGTTTTCAATAAGTCATACAAATAAGCATTGGATATTAAATGCTCCAGGAATCAAATGTAATTTTTCCCCATTTCCCCATGAAATTCAGATAGCAAATCTCACTCCAAACTGCACACACGTGAATGCCCCAACAAAAATGATCCCCCTGTCGACAGCACCCCCACCCCAAAATATCTTCCTGCGGCCATGGGCCAGGTCAACTGTCTATAGAAGCCTCCTTGCCTTAGGGCCTGGATGAGGTCAAATGATTATATTTATCCATTATTCTTTCATATCAGACGTCAAGTGAGAGTTTTGTAGGGTATTCAGAGAAAGCCTATTTATAAAGTAATTTCAATGGTCAGTTAAGAAATATAATCACATTTGACATACAGGTAGCTGCCAAAATAAAGGAAAAAACATAGTGTCTTAATCGAGCATTGGGCAACCACGAGCCACCAGAAAAGCTTCAATGTCCCCTGGCATCGAGTCTACAATTGTCTGGAACTCTACTGGGGGAATACGACACCATTCTTCCTCAAGAAATTCCATCATTGAGTGTTTTGTTGATGGTTGGGGAAAACACTACCTCAGGCGACACTCCAGATTATTCAATTGGGTTGAGAGTTGGTAACTGAGACGGCCACGTCATATGGTTTACATCGTTTTCAAGCTCACCAAATCATTCAGTGACCACTGAATGATTTGTCATTCTGGAAGAGACCACTCCCATCTGGATAGAAATGATTCACCTTAGGTTGAAGGTGATCGCTCAGAATGGCTGTGTATTTATTGCAATTTAGCTTGGCCTCTAATGGGATGAGAGGACCTAAACCATGCCAGGAAAATGCACCCCACAAGAGCTGCCAGAACTCTAATTTACTCAATTGTTTCCATTATTTTGGCAGATACTGTACCTGTATGTACACACTATTTACCCCCAACCGATCATATGGTATTAAACGAGCTGGTCAAAACTAGTTTGAGTTTCCCAAAATCTTTGTTGCTAATGTGATACTTTGTTTCTCTCAAAGACCCAGACCAGTGCGGTGCTCCGTTTGAATAATTTTGTTCGTTTACGATTGTCTTGCTATTTTTTGTTAGTCTCTTGTGGCTGTGCAGCTGCATTGTTGAGAGAGATTATGTGCCAAATAGCTTTTGGGAAACTCACCTCAGAACATTGTTTTCACAAACCATTTTACAATCGGAGAAAACCTTTCCCCTACATAATGTTGGATGGGCTGAATCATCTTTCTCTCCCCACATGAACCACTCTATTCACTGTGAAGGGAATCAGTCCTCATCCATTTCTTATATCAAACAAAATCATGCATTTTTTTCAGTGTAAAAGTCACGGTGAATGATACATTTAGCCATCTTGGTTGTCAACCAGCCAAGTAACAAAACATGCTAAAGTACCGATGGCTGAGACGGCACTCATATCGTTTGGCGACAGCGCTCATATACGACTGTCTCAAGCACACTGTCAGAAGGTACTGTATACTATAACCTCGAGGCTGAATTGCGCAAGGTCGGTTGGCGTGTTGAAGAAGAGCGGAAGATCGATGATGTTAAAGTCACTCTCTCTATCATCCACTCCTCCCCTCTCCCTTGAATTATTCATTTTCAATGTAATAAATCACATTTCCAAGAAATGGAAAGGAAATGGAAATACTGCGTATGCTTGTCGTCCATTATCAACCTTTCTGAACCTCTGTCAGAAACATATAATTGGATGCAAAGCAATTTTGACTCACTGATTTTCCTGAAAGGGTGAACTGATGCGAACAACATTGTACAGCACCATCCTATTATGGATCTCTCACAGGTTGGCAGACATTTCTTACCTTTTAATGTATCATAACCTTGTCAAAAACATATTTTAATTGGGGAGTCAGAACAATACCGTTTTGTGTATTCAAGCAAACGAAAGAAAGCAACTTGAGTCCAGGTAGCTTTTTCAAACTTTGTAAAGCTACACAAATTACATGGTTTACTTACTAATTATGCTAAGTTGTCATGGGGATGCTAGTAGAGGAAAACAGTTCACTTGAGTGGAGCTCTCAATTCTCCTTGTTTAAACCTTGACCGTACAACTCATTATGAATGCTCAAAACAACTTAGTACAGTAGGAGTGAGAAGAAAACAACCAATCAATTGAGGAAGTCAATAATTGTGACTTAAAGAGATGGCAGAGCCTCACTGACATCCCGACTTTCTCACCACAACTTCTGAGAAACGTACAAACAGTTCTGTTAAGAGCTACACTGGAGGCTTATTTTGCTTGTGTTGCCGGTTCCCGTTGCCAAATCCATGGAACTAATTCCCTCCGTCCCAATAGGAACGGAAATAGCCTCTCAGGTTATCATCGGCATCCCACCCTGACCATCTCCTCACCTCTGATTGAAAAACATCTTAGATAAAAGGAGAGTTCGATTCTGCCTTGGGGCTGGTATACCTCCCCTAATAACAATTAGCAGGGAGGGTGGAGTGGAGTGGGTACAGAGAGATTAGTCAAGCCTTTACTCGACTTTATTACACAGACTCTCGGGAGCCACTGTGTTTGAGGTTACCGAGATTAAAAAGGCGAAACAGCCTTTGCTACCCCAGGTGACTTTGGTGTTGGGGGGTGGGGCTGGGGAATCCAGCTAGTGTGTGTGTGCGCGCATGTGTGTCTAGCAGTGCTTAAAAAGCATCAAACAACTTAAGGTAAACCCTCCGGGTTAATTTTTGTGACCTGCTGACTACGGCCTTCCCATGTTTTATCAATCCCTTTTTATCCCCATGGTTGTCCACTATTTCTCATCCTCCATAACTACAGTTAGCCTCAACGTCCACCAACTCCTTTATCTCAGTCATCACAGCTCTTCTCCACACCACCGGCTAGTGTGAATCCGTCCCATACATCAGCAGCACAATGTAAAAGCGATTTGGCAACCCTTATTATCTGATAGTGAGCAGTTGGGTGTGACCTTGCCAGAGATCAATGAGTGTAATACAGGCAGCATGTATTCGACTGGCTGACACCTCATGCATGATGATTCCACAGCGCGGTAGCCATCGGGGGATGATTTATGGGGAGGAAATGAATATGTCCGCATTGAAGAGATTTAAGACATGTTCAAAGTTGATAGGACTTATTCCAAAACCTTAACATGCGTAAAGTTTAAGTGTTAGCTGATAAATAGTATATAACGCCTCCGTGAGACATAGTTTCTCCAAGATGCAATTTTATCCTCAAATCATACAGAAGTAGCCTGTGTTTCTGCCTCTGTAAGACATTTTCTAAATGAATGTCTAAAGAGGAAGCTTGAGCCATTCATTTAATTGAAATGATTAGGTTTGCTTAGCTAGCTTGTAACGTCTCCACATGTGCTATAGAATTAAATGTTATGCATGTTAACCTAGGGGGAAAACTGTTTATGGAATTGCAAGATGCTCAACTTTTCCGGTACATGAACAACAACCACATCGACTTCACCGTCCGCCCATTTAAAATCGGGAGACCACATGGCAATTCCATGGCATGAATGATGTGCCACAGAGTGAAAATTCTATTGATTGGTCAAAATTACACCAGTCACTTTAAGTAAGGGGTCTTTTGGGTAAGAATTGGTGTGTGTGGGAAAAGAAGAAAAAAAACATGCATCACAGGAGGTTGGTGACACCTTAATTTGGGAGGACTAGCTCATGGTAATGCCTGGAGCAGAATGAGTGAAATGCTATTAAAAACATCAAACTCAGTACTTTGTTGAAGCACCTTTGGCAGCGATTACAGCCTTGAGTCTTGGGTATGACACTACAAGCTTGGCACACCAGTATTTGTGGAGTTTCTCCCATTCCTCTCTGCAGATCCTCTCAAGATCTGTCAGGTTATATGGGGAATGTTGATGTTCGATCGGGTTCAAGTGCGGGCTCTGGCTAGGCCACTCAAGGACATTCAGAGACTTGTCCCGAAGCCACTCCTGTGTTGTCGTGGCTGTGTGCTTAGGGTCGTTGTCCTGTTTGAAGGTGAACTGTCGCCCCAGTCTGAGGACCGGAGGGCTCTGGAGCAGATTTTCATTAAGGATCTCCCTGTACTTTGCTCCGTTCATCTTTGCCTTGATCCTGACTAGTCTCCCAGTCCTTGCCTCTGAAAAACCTCCCCACAACTTGAGGCTTCCGCCACCATGCTTCACCGTAGGGATGGTGCCAGGTTTCCTCCAGACGTGACACTTGGCATTCAGGCCAAAGAGTTCAATCCTGGTTTCATCAGACCAGAGAATCTTGTTTCTCATGGTTTGAGAGTCTTTAGGTACCTGTTGGAAAACTCCAAACGGGCTGTCATGTACCTTTTACTGAGGATTGGCTTCCGTCTGGCCACTCTACCATAAAGGCCTGATTGGTGGAGTGCTGCAGAGATGGTTGACCATCTGGAATGTTCTCCCATCTCCACAGATGAACTCTAGAGCTCTGTCAGCGTGACCATCAGGTTCTTGGTCACCTCCCTGACCAAGGCACTTCTCCCCCGATTGCTCAGTTTGGCCGGGTGTCCAGTTCTAGGAAGAGTCTTGGTGGTTCCTGTCACGCCCTGGCCTTAGTTATCTTTGTTTTCTTTATTATTTTAGGTCAGGGTGTGACATGGGGGATGTTTGTGTGTTTTTGTCTCGTATAGGGTGTTTGTATTGTATAGGGGGTTTTTGTAGATTTTATGGGGTTGTGTTCAGTGTAGGTGTTTATGTATGTCTATGGTTGCCTGGATTGGTTCTCAATTAGAGACAGCTGTCATTAGTTGTCTCTGATTGAGAGCCATATTTAGGCAGCCATAGGCATTAGGTAGGTTGTGGGTAATTGTCTATGTTTGACATTAGTAGCGTGTGTCTGCACTTTCATTTGATAGCGTCACGGTTGTTTAGTTTGTATTAGTTTCGTGTTCGTTTCATCTTCTCAAATAAAAAGAAAGTGTATCTATATCACGCTGCGCCTTGGTCCTCTCTTTCACCTAAAGACGATCGTGACAGTTCCAAACTTCTGTGTTGTAGATATGTGGTAGGAGAGTAGGGGCCTGAGGGCACACACACTTAATGTGTTGCAAATGTGTTGTAATCTTTATGGATTTACTTTTTATGGGATAGAACTCTAACAATTTAATTGAATTATTTTGGTAATCTTGGATTTAAAAAAGGAAATTTTGGTTTGAACTGAATCTCTTTGACTTTGACCTTTTGAACTATTTACTGAATGGACTATCGACTTTTGAGTTGCTTAGATTGCTGGATATATCCAAAAAACCTATTGCATCCACTTGAGTTGGTTTATTATTTTGGTTTCTAATCTATTGCTGTTTTATCATTATTCAAAGCTTTAATATGATTCTTTAAAAGGTGTTTGGCTTTTTGTTGGGGTTGTGCATAGTTACAGTATACCTTCTCTAAATTGCTATAAGGTTTAGGGGTCAAACTATCACTCCATGGTTCCCATGCCTTGTTTTTGTATAGCACACTTGATCAGAAAGGACAGGTGATTGTTTTGAGCTAGCCAGCTGACTGATTGCATTCAAAAGATGCATTTGAGACAGCTTGTTGTTTCACCACCCGCGTGAGAGGACTGCAGTGCTGAGATAGCAGAGGGCTCCCTTGTAGTGAGGATGAATACTACTGTGGACTGATGTTTCGTGAGCTTTTGGTGGTCGTATTGGCAGCAGAAGAAGCTTCACCCAAGTGGGTACTGCACGTCGTTAGTGCGGGTGTTGTCCAGTGACTACAGAGAGCTGAGGGCTGAACACTACTTTTACACCTGCTCAGATGTATTTTGGTTAATACTATATCACCTGGCTTTTCCCTGTTTATCATTCTATAAGATCAGTAGAACTGCAGTAATAACCATTCTTACTGTATATTCAATATTCTACACATCTGAGCTGATCACACTTGTTTGGTAGTGGAGCTGTTATTATCAGGAGTTGAAACCGGTTCAGAGAACAGAACCAGAATCAATTTTCTTCTTCTTCATTGGAACAGAATCAGAACCGCAAACGAAAGTGATCGAAACTGGATAATAATGTTAAATGTATGTTCCGGGCATTTAGCAACAAAGCGCCTAAGCAAAGCCCTCTCTGTCACCCATAGGGCTGTGGCAGTCACGCAATTTCGTCAGCCGGTGATTGTCAAGCAAATAACTGTCGGTTTATGTTAATTGCCCGTTAATTAAACACATTTAGCATCTCCTGGCTTCCACACTGATGCAGACCTTTGGAACATCTACATTTCAAAAGTCTAATAAATCCATGTACTATAAGCCTACACCTTCACAATAAAATCATTATTTATTTTAGACAGGTCTAAAGAAACATGATACATGAAGAAAATGTAGTCTATTTCAGAAGAAGAACAGAATAGCATACTCTGAGTTGTCCTTATGTTAGTTCCTGATCTGGCTATGCCATATGGCTATGGGCTACAATAGTTCATTTAGCAGACAGGATTCGCTTAGAATTCCATGGCATTATTTTATATTTTGAAGAACACAATTGAACAAAGCTGAATAAAATAGATAATTATATTTTCTCCAAACGAGCACTTAAGAAAGCACTTAAGAAAGAAGTACTCCCATATGCTTAATTTAGAGTTATTAATGTACCTTTAGTTGTTCTACAAATGTTGGGCTATATGTTTTGATTTTTAATACATTGTAAGGCTGCATGATGATTTGAAAAAAGTTATTTGAAAGGCATTAATTAATTATAAAAAAAACATTGCACAGGCTGTACATACTTCGTCAGACTCTCATTCACAATTTGAGAAGCACTTGATAATTTTGAGAAGCACGCCTTTAATTTCCCGGCGGCATTGTAAGGGGTGCGTAACTGGTGGCAGGGAAGTCAGACGCAGGAGAGCAGAACTAGGTAATAGCCGGAGCAGTTTAATTCCAAAACCAACGGCATCAAGAAAATAACAACATGGGTACAAAACCCGATGTGCACCAGTAACCATGTGCACAAGCACTTACAACAAACAATACCACACAAAGACATGGGGGAACAGAGGGTTAAATACACAACACGTAATGAGGAAAATGAAAACCAGGTGTGTGGGAAAACAAGACAAAACAAATGGAAAATGAATCGGCGATGGCTAGAAGACCGGTGACGTCGACCGCCGAACAACGCCCGAACAAGGAGAGGAACCGACTTCGGCAGAAGTCGTGACAGGCATCCCCTTTGTGTGGCCTTAATGCACCCTAAAAAAATCCATGCCTGCCTGCTCCCCTCATTTCACTCGGCTCTCCATCACGTGATCGAGTCTTTCTCACAGGCTACAAGTGATAACAGACACATCGGGGACGCAACTGCGCGTCCTCATCCAATTCCCGAGGTGCATATTGAAGATATTGGAAGAACTGTCCACATTTACTTTTCGTCAGCCAACAAGATGAGTAAACCTAACGAACAGCAAAAGCACTAGCCTATGTCAATCTACTATCCCTCATAGTACAAAAGTTGACCTATTCCCTCCGAAAAATAAATATTCCAAACATGTCTGGGACAGTTGTGGGATGCGATAGATCCCAAAATAATACAACCACTAGCATCAAACAAACTTTTTTATGCAATGAGGCTGACTCAACAGACCAGAACGTTAACCTCTCTTAACACCCATCCCGGATCCGGGAACATCCTCATCAGTAAAAGCTGACTAGCATAGCCTAGCATAGCGCCACACGTAAATAATAGCATATAAATATCATGAAATCACAAGTCCAATACAGCAAATGAAAGATAAACATCTTGTGAATCCAGCCATCATTTCCGATTTTTAAAATGTTTTACAGCGAAACACAATGTGTATTTCTATTAGCTAACCACAATAGCCAAAGACTCAACCGCATATTTTCACCATGTTTGTACCGCATAGGTAGCTATCACAAAATCGACCAAATAGAGATATAATTAGTCACTAACCAAGAAACAACTTCATCAGATGACAGTCTTATCACATTTTATACAATAAATGTATGTTTTGTTCAAAAATGTGCATATTTGGGGTATAAATCATAGTTTTACATTGCAGCTACCATCAAAAATATCACCAAAGGAGCCAGAATAATTACAGAGAGCAACGTGAAATACCTAAATACTCATCATAAAACATTTATGAAAAAATGCATGGTTTACAGCAAATAAAATATAAACATCTTGTGAATCTAGCCAATATTTCCAATTTTTTAAGTGTTTTACAGCGAAAAACACAATATAGCATTATTTTAGCTTACCACAATAGCCAAACACACAACCGCATTTATTCACCGCATAGATAGCATTCGCAAAAACCAGCAAAAGATATAAAATGAATCACTAACCTTGACCAACTTCATCAGATGACAGTCTTATAACATCAGGTTATACAACACACTTATGTTTTGTTCGAAAATGTGCATATTTAGAGCTGCAAACCGTGGTTATACATTGTGAATATGTAGCATCGATTCACCAGAATGTCCGGAGCTAGTTTGGAGCTTCCATCAGAATCTTGTACAAGGAGTCCTAGGTCGAGGATAAATCGTTGTTTGGTTTTAGAATGTCCTTTTCTCCTGTCGAATTCGTGCCACAATGCTAGCCAATGTTGATGACATTCCCAGTTTCTCTCGACGCAAAGAACGGAAAACTCCAAAAGTCCCAATAAACGTTGAATAAACGGATGAAACTCGGTTGAAAAAACCTACTTTATGATGTTTTTCTAATATGTATCAAATAAAAACAGAGCCGGAGATATTAGCCGTGTATACCGAACGCTTTTCAGAAGCCAATGTCGAGCTCCGCCTCGCGCCTTGGTAGACAAAGGAAATTCCTGACCTCCCACTCCAAAGGCTCTTGTTCGACCTTAGATCAAGCTAGACACCCCCTTCCACCTTCCCCTGCCTGTTGACATCTAGTGGAAGGCGTATGAAGTGCATGCATATCGATAAATATTAGGCAATTGAATAGGCAGGCCCTGGAACAGAGCATCGTTTTCAGATTTTTCACTTCCTGTATGGAAGTTTGCTGCAAAATGAGTTCTCTTTTACTCACAGATATAATTCAAACAGTTTTAGAAACTTGAGAGTGTTTTCTATCCAATAGTAATAATAATATGCATATTGTACGATCTAGAATAGAGTACGAGGCAGTTTAATTTGGGAAAGATTTTTTCCAAAGTGAAAACAGCGCCCCCCTATTGACAAGAATTAAGCTTAAAATGTTTATAAACTATTAGGCTCTTCACATTATCAGCGCAGCAATGCACACAAGGCAGTAGGCTATCAGCACAAATGTTCCATAGCATGAAAACACCATTATCAAAAGTGACCGCAAATGCAATTATGCATGTGATGCTTTTATTATAAAAAGTGCATTTTTAAATGGTGAAAATTATCTTCCCCAAACTTGAAACTCACGCACTGCTTATGTATGCCAATTATGCTCTACACCCCTTGTAAAGCGGATGAATGTGCTTAATTTTAAAGTTATTTGGCCAATTTAGTTGTGATACAAACCTTATCAAAACATATAGGCCTATGTGCTAGGCTACCTGAGGTGTGAGACTTGATTTGAAAAAGTCACCCAAAAAAGTCATTGGTTCTTGCCTTTAGCTGGGAATCATTCACAAGTGATAATATATCATTCACAAATGATGAGCTAATATTGTCACCCATCAGGCTATTCTTGAAATTCGTTTTGATTTAGAATGGACCATTATCATGTCTTGAACCGGGGCGAAAAAATACATCTCTGCACTTAAATAGCGAATGGAGGACGCTTTTCCTCTGGTTCATTTTCATGCCAGCCAGGTAGGCTATACTCCTATCGTAAAGATAAGCAATGTGCTTAATATTAGGAAAATTTGAGAAATAAATATATTAGGCCTAGCCTATAGAAAGCTGATGGGATCCTCTTTTTAATAGAGGCCATCACTCTGTTTTCTCTCCTAATTGCAGAGCCTATAGACATTTTGTGCAACATGAGCTCATGGGCTCTCAATTAGTGTTTGATTCGATTTTTGATTACATTTGCATTGATGTCAGAGTGATTAGAGGGACAATTGAGTGCTGAGTACCAGGCAATTAGCAAGTTTGGTAGGTTATTAATGACCATCAGCAGCATCAGAGCTTGGAGAAGCCTAATTATCGTGACTAAACGGTCACGTGAAATTTGATTGCTTTCATGACTCATGACCCCGGTGTGGTGGTAAAACGGTCAACCCAACAGCCCTAGTCACTCAGAAATGTATTCCAACGTCTGTCTGCCTGCCAGCTGAAATTCTTTGCCAGTCAGTGTGTGTGTGCATGTAGGCAACCTGCCCTTCCCCACCGAAGCATAGTCTAGTAGCCTACTGACATTACAACCGTGATTCTGAAATCAGCGCCAAAAAGTGGTTACTTAAGTCTGATTTGGATTTATTTGTCTGTTCTTTCGCTGGAGAACATTTAGAAGGTATCCCTTTTCAGGTTTAGAAGGGACTGCTAAATGCTAACTCCAGTTCATACAGTATAAGCTGGTTTAGCATACAGAAATCAGTGGTGGTAGTCAGTTATTTTTTAAATGTAATGCAATTGATTGGTGACAATGACATGAACATCCTGTTGGGGTTGACATCCATACAAGCATTATACTCCAATTTTTACCTCAACATTGTATGAAATACACATATAAACAACAGCCTAAATTTAGGCAAATTTTGCTACGGAGCAATGAGAGTTGGGATTTTTTCCCCATAACATTTTCTATGGCAATTCCATTGTTTTGGTCGAGTTTGATTGACCTGTTTACAGCATCTATTGGTGAAGTAATTTTATGTTGAACTAAATGTAAATATATATATATATTTCAGACTTAAAAAGGAACAATATATAACCATAACTTTTGGGGATTTAAACAGGTTCAGACATTTTTGCTGGTCATAAAAGTGTAACAAAAGAAAATAATGGTTCTGTTCAGAACAAAAACAGTTGGAAACTAACTTCTGTTCCAACCCCTGTTAATTATCATAATGTAAACAAAGTCCAGGTCCCATCTGTTATCAGATCTGTCAGAGGCTCAACGCACTCCATGGAACCAGTCACTTAGCTATGGGCAGTGAATGGGCAGTTGGAGAAGTCCCAGTGAATTCTTCAACCATGGTTTCATCAAGTGGATTTTCAAGGAACTGCGTGCAAGAGTGTTTAAGTGCACAACAGAAATGTTTGACACTCTTTGTGAGGCCAAATCCATGTCCATTACCCATCTAGCTAGAACTATCCTGAGATATTGAAATATTGGAGTACTCCTTGCTCTGGCCTTGTAAGAGCCCTTTTTAATGTGTCCAATACTGCTAACCACAACATGTGAACTGTTCACATTTCTTCCAACCTCCCTCAGGCATTCTTCCATCCGCCCAATACTACAGTACTGTTCTCAAGGGGGGAAAATAAGGTTTGTAAATAAATCTTAACGAGGCAAAACAATCCCAGACTGAAACACATATTGTAATAGTTACAGGATAATTGTATAATCAAATTTATCTTGGGATAAGTCCAACTGAACATTTGTGTTCCCCAGTAAGAAAACCAAAAATGTCACTCAAACAGAAAAGGGAACTAACAAGAGTCACTGACTAGGGTTTGTTGGGTATGGGCACTGCAGGGTGACCAGCTATATTGTGTGCAAGTAAAAAGAGCTCTATAGTACTATTAGGCCTATGATATTAATTATATGGAGGATGTACTGTTTCCATGTGTTAATGTGTAGGTGTATGTGTTTTTTATAAAACTTTTGTTTTCCAAACCTTTCATTGAGACAAAAGAAAATATGGGAAGACAGTTGTGTTATTGACTAGACTGGTGGGGTCCGGGCCTGCAGGTGGCTCATGCTGGCTGGGCGGTCTGTGTCAGGGTTGTGGGCGGAGAATATTTGGAGTCAAACGCAGGACACAGGTGTTGAGCGAAACCACAGTGTTTTACTCAAAATAAATGCATAATTCCACAAATGGAAAATAAACAGATACATACACGTATCAACTACAACACCTAACGCACAAACATTCCCCATGTCACACCCTGACCTACCTAAAAATAATAATGAAAACAAAGAATAATAAGGCCAGGGTGTGACATAACCCCCCCCCCCCCCCCCCCCCCTTAAGGTGCGAACTCCGGGCGCACCAGCATAAAGTCTAGGGGAGGGTCTGGGTGGGCGTCTGTCTACGGTGGCGGCTCTGGCACTGGTCGTGGTCCCCACCCCACCATCTTCACTACCCGCTTTCGTAGCCTCCTCCAAATGACCACCCTCCAACTTAACCCCACTGGATTAAGGGGCAGCACCGGACTAAGGGGCAGCACCGGACTAAGGGGCAGCACCGGACTAAGGGGCAGCACCGGACTAAGGGACGGATCCTGGCTGGATGGCGGATCCTGGCTGGCTGGCTCTGGTGGATCCTGGCTGGCTGGCGGATCCTGGCTGGATGACGGCTCTGGCCGGTCCTGGCTGGATGACGGCTCTGGCGAATCCTGGCTGGATGACGGCTCTGGCGGATCCTGGCTGGATGACGGCTCTGGCGGATCCTGGCTGGATGACTGCTCTGGCGGATCCTGGCTGGACTGCTCATGGCTGGCTGACGGATCTGGCTGCTCATGGCTGGCTGACGGAACTGGCTGCTCATGGCTGGCTGACGGATCTGGCTACTCATGGCTGGCTGACGGATCTTGCTGCTCATGGCTGGCTGACGGATCTGGCTGCTCATGGCTGGCTGACGGATCTGGTTGCTCATGGCTGGCTGACGGATCTGGCTGCTCATGGCTGGCTGACGGATCTGGCTGCTCATGGCTGGCTGACGGATCTGGCTGCACATGGCTGGCTGGCGACTCTGGCAGATCCTGTCTGGTTGGCGGCTCTGGCAGATCCTGTCTGGTTGGCGGCTCTGGCTGATCCTGTCTGGTTGGCGGCTCTGGCTGATCCTGTCTGGTTTGCGGCTCTGGCAGATCCTGTCTGGTTGGCGGCGCTGGGTGGCGCTGGGTAGATGGATGGCTCAGATGGCGCTGGGCAGACGGATGGCTCAGATGGCGCTGGGCAGACAGATGGCTCAGATGGTGCTGGGTAGACTGATGGCTCAGATGGCGCTTGGCAGACTGATGGCTCAGATGGTGCTGGGTAGACTGATGGCTCAGATGGTGCTTGGCAGACTGATGGCTCAGATGGCGCTTGGCAGACTGATGGCTCAGATGGCGCTTGGCAGACGGGTGGCTCAGACGGTGCTTGGCAGACGGGCAGTTCAGGCACCGCTGTGCAGACGGAAGACTCTGGCCGGCTGAGGCGCACTGTAGGCCTGGTGCGTGGTGCCGGAACTGGTGTTACCGGGCTGGGGACACGCACCTTCAGGCTAGTGCGGGGAGAAGGAACAGGGCATACTGGACCCTGGAGACGCACATTAGGCCTAGTGCGTGGTGCCGGAACTGGTGGTACCGGGCTGGGGACACGCATCTCAGGGCTAGTGCGGGGAGCAGCAACAGGACGCACAGGACTCTGGGGACACACAGGAGGCTTGATGCGTGGTGTAGGCACCGGTGGCAAAGAGCTGGAGACACGCACCATAGGGCTAGTGCGTGGAGGAGGCACTGGTGGTACTGGGTCGGGGCGGGGAGGTGGCACCGGAAATACCGGACCGTGCAGGCGTACTGGCTCCCTTGAGCACTGAGCCTGCCCAACCTTACCTGGTTGTATGCTCCCCGTCGCCCGACCAGTGCAGGGAGGTGGAATAACCCGCACCGGGCTATGTAGGCGAACCGGGGACACCATGCGTAAGGCTGGTGCCATGTAAGCCGGCCCGAGGAGACGCATCTGGTTTGGGCCGGCTTCATGACATCCGGCTCAACGCTCAATCTAGCCCGGCCGATACGTGGAGCTGGAATGTACTGAACCGGGCTATGCGCGCGTACAGGAGACACCATGCGCTCTACTGCGTAACACGGTGTCTGCCCGTACTCTCGCTCTCCACGGTAAGTACAGGGAGTAGGAGCAGGTCTCCTACCTGACTTCGCCACACTCCGTTTAAGGCCCCCCCCAAGAAATATTTGGGTTGTACTCACGGGCTTCCAGCCTTGCTTCCGTGCTGCCTCCTCATATCGCCTCCTCTCGGCTTTAGCTGCCTCCAGCTATTCACGAGGGAGGCGATATTCTCCCGGTTGTGCCCAAGGTCCCTTACCATCCAGTATCTCCTCCCATGTCCATGAATCCTGTGTAGGTGGGTCCTGTTGCCGCTTGACACGCCGCTTGTTCCTAGATTGGTGGGTAATTCTGTCAGTGTTGTGTGCGGAGAATATTTGGAGTCAAACGCAGGACAAAGGTGTTGAGCGAAACCACAGTGTTTTACTCAAAATAAATGCACAATTCAACAAATGGAAAATAAACAGATACATACACGTATCAACTACAACACCTAACGCACAAACATTCCCCATGTCACACCCTGACCTACCTAAAAATAATAATGAAAACAAAGAATACTAAGGCCAGGGTGTGACAGTCTGGCTGAAAATTGATATAGAGGATGTCTTAATAAAGGCAATCCAAAGTCTTTGTGCTTCATTTGTAAGAGTTGTTTATTTGTTTGGCTGCACAGTATTGTCTTTGTTAGATGGAGGTTATGATATCGTTTAGGACCTTGAGCGTGTCTGAGGTGCACCCATGACCAGCTCGGAAACCAGATTGCATAGCGGAGAAGGTACGGTGGGATTCGAAATGGTCGGTAATCTGTTTGTTAACCTGTCTAGGATCAGCGTGGCGCTAGCGGCACTCCCCCCCCCCCCCCACTGAAAAACCAGTGCCGCGAAATTCAAAAAAAATATTTTTTTAAAATATTTAACTTTCACACATTAAAGTCCAATACAGCTAATGAAAGACACAGATCTTATGAATCCAGTCAACATTTCCGATTTTTAAAATGTTTTACAGGGAAGACACAATATGTAAAGATGTACATCTATTACCTAAAAAACACATTAGCATATTCCACCATCTTTTATTTGTCCACCAACACCAGTAGCCATCACCAATTCGGCTAAACTAAGATATTTATAGCCCCTAACCAACAAAAAAACTCATTAGATGACAGTCTGATAACATATTTATGGTATGGGATAGGTTTTGTTAGAAAAAAGTGCATATTTCAGGTATATGGCATAGTTTACAATTGCACCCACCATCACAAATGGACTAGAATAATTACAATGAGCAACGTGTTTACCTAACTACTAATCATCAAACATTTCGTAAAAATACACAGCATACACGAATCGAAAGACACAGATCCTGTGAATACAGACAATATTTCAGATTTTCTAAGTGTCTTACAGCGAAAACACAATAAATCGTTATATTAGCTTAGCACATAGCAATTAGCAGCCCAGCATTGATTCTAGCCAAAGTGAGCGATAAAAGTCAACATCGCCAAAAGATATTAATTTTTTCACTAACCTTCTCAGAATTCTTCCGATGACACTCCTGTAACATCACATTACAACATGCATATACAGTTTGATCGAAAATGTTTATATTTAGCCACCAAAATCATGGTTAGACAATGTGAAATGTAGACAAGCTGGTAAAGAAAACGTCCTTGCGCCACTTAGACAGTGATCTACTCTTATACATAAATACTCATAAACGTGACTAAAAAATATAGGGTGGACAGGGATTGATAGACAATTTAATTCTTAATACAATTGCGTTATTACATTTTTTAATTTATCCTTACTTTTCAATACAGTTTGCGCCAAGCGAAGCTACGTCAAAAAACATGGCATCCTAAGCCACTAAAATGTTTCGACAGAAACACGATTTATCATAATAAAAATGTCCTACCTTGAGCTGTTCTTCCATCAGTATCTTGGGCAAAGGATCCTTTCTTGGGAGAAATCGTCTTTTGGTGGAAAGCTGTCCTCTTGCCATGTGGAAATGTCAACTACGTTCGGGATGAACTGAAAAGCGTGACCAACTTTTCACATCGTTGCAAAAATAAATGTCCCAAAATCGCACTAAACGGATATAAATTGCTATAAAACGCTTTAAATTAACTACTTTGTGATGTTTGTAACTCCTATAACGAGTGAAAAGATGACCGGAGAAATATAACAGGCTAAACTAACGCTTGGAACAGGAGAGGGTCGGTGTCTTCCACGCGCGTTACGCAGCAAGAAAAGACTTGCTAGCTAAAGGTTTTTTTCATTTGTAGGGCCTGTGAACGAGCAATCGAGCCCGTTGGAATCGTCATCACGTAAAGGCATCCAGGGGAAGACGTAAGAAGTGTCCGTATAGTCATAGCAACGACAGTGCCCGTTTAAATGACTTCAGAAAAGTGGCCAACGTTTCTCAAATCTGACTCCATGTCAGGGAAATTGCTGTAGAATGGGCTCTGTTCCACTTAGAGACAAAATTTCAACTCCTATAGAAACTATAGACTGTTTTCTATCCAATAATAATAATAATATGCATATTGTACGATCAAGGATTTTGTGGGAAGCCGTTTAAAAAATTAGCCACATTAGCATAAATAGTCTAAACAGCGCCCCCATCCCCAACAGGTTAACTTGGCTTTCGAAGACTTTAAAAAGGCAGGGTAGGATAGATATAGGTCTGTAACAGTTTGGGTCTGGAGTGTCTCCCCGCTTTCCAATCTTTGGGAATCTCAGATGATACGAAAGAGAGGTTGAACAGGCCAGTAATAGGGGTTGCAACAATTGCGGCGGATAATTTTAGAAAGAGAGGGTCCAGATTGTCTAGCCCAGCTGATTTGTAGGATTCCAGATTTTGCAGTTCTTTCAGAACATCAGCTATCTGGATTTGGGTGAAGGAGAAATGGGGGAGTCTTGGGCAAGTTGCTGTGGGGGGTGCAAAGCTGTTGACTGGGTTAAAGGTGCAACACAATATTGCTTATTGAATTATCATTGGAAATGGGAGGACCCCCAGATCCCCCACAAATTTATCTCCCCCCACTTCTAAAACCAAATTTGCACCCCTGATGTCACAGCCATACAAATTGAGCTAAATGACACCAACAACGGTTGACTAAATGCAGTCACAATCTACCAAGTGTTATGCACCAGAGTTGTGATCAACATATGTTAGATAAACAGCACCTGGGCTTCAACTCACACACCTGTGGTCTAATAGCAGACTTTGATGTAGCTGAGAAAGGACTATCCACCTGGGTTCTACCTCTCACTCCTTTATTGCCTCACACCCAGATAAGACACTGCACTTAATGTTCCTTCATTCAAATAACAAAAGTTGTGTTGGTTTTTCTACAGTGCGTTTTGTTTTTCACACATTTGCCAAGTTATTGTACACCACAGCAGGAAATGAGGAATGTTCTGATGCAGAAACAGATGTCTTAGAAAGCACAAGGCTGGTCTAACAGAGGTGGTCAGTGCAGGAGACCCAAGAGCAAACCCTGCCAGTCACACTGGGGAGAATTTAATTTTTTCCTACTAAAAACATGATGATGCACAGCAAATTAGCCAGTGTTGATATAATGTTTTTGTTACATTTTGAGTGTTGATTCAGGAGTTAAATTCACTCTGTAAGAGTGAAATCAACACTCAGCGGTGTAAAATTACCCCCAGTGTTGGTGTTAATAAACCAGAGTTATTGTTTTAGACTACGGAGTGTAAAACAGTCCCATCAAAACCACGCCCATCATTATCATATTTCCCAGCATGCTCTACTTCAGGTATATTATTTTATTATTGTTTAAAAAAAATGTGCATGTACATTGATAATCTTATGCTATACAAAGATAAATATCATAAAATTTTCAAAAGAAATCCAATCAGTTAGTTAGATTTATTGCACCCATTGCTGAAATGGTTGTTCCAGTTTAAATGTTTAGATAGTCTCGTTCATTTCCTATTATCCTGACAGTCATTCTGAATGTGGTTTGTGGATAAGTAAAAAGTCCAGTTGTTGGATATTTTAACTCTGTCTAGATTCCAAAAGAATTTACACTTCACTTTGCATGCCAGCATAATGTGACGTCAGTGGCGTTTATGATGAGGGAAGATGATTTGTTTTCTTCGTGAACATGGCCTTATTTCTATTACAGCATGTTTGATGACTGTCATTCATATTCCATTCACCCAGTTCAATGTAGCATAGGTTTAGGCTACTACATCATACTCAAATTGTCCTTATACCTATCATGAGGTTGCTACAACCTAGTCTATGAAGGAAAGTTTACAATGTAGCTGCACACAAGTCGAGATACATTTGAGATGATAGTGACACATTCAATACTGCCTTGCACACTCTTGCTTGCATCTAGCTTATCTAGGGTGTAATCATTAGTCCAACAGTTGCAAACGAGAGTTTTTCATTGGACAAATTCAGGTATTTTTATCCCCGTTTGTTTGCTTCCGTTTAAGAAAAGTTTTTCCAACAGAATCGGCGGAATGAATACACCCCTGATCACAGATCGCATAAACAAAGTTCACTTTCATAGCAGCCACGTTGTATTCATTCTAGCCTCTATGCACTCTCCTCCCTTCGTTAGTGGACTTAAGTGAACAACACATCAGCTGTACGTGACCAGGCAAAAAAAACAATCCAAGCCAAACCATGTCATAAAAATATATAAGTAATGTCCTAGTCAACATAGCTAATAGAACTAATGCATTAGTAAACCCGCTACAATCATGCAGTAACTTTACAGTGTATAGTCAGTAAGCAGTTACACCAACAGGCCCCGGTAGCAATAAATTAATAAAACCAAAAGCTTACCTTGACTTGGAAGAGTTTCAGTGTTGTGTTGGATAGTCATAGCCAGCTAGCTAACATAGCATCCCTCTGTTTGAGCTGGGTGTTTGAATAACTAAACTAGCCAGCTGCATTTGCTAGCTAAGTAAGTTGCTTCTCAATGTTCAAAACTGTTCAACTATTGTCTTTCTCTCTATTTGAGTCAACTACTCACCACATATATGCACTGCAGTGCTAGCTAGCTGTAGCTTATGCTTTCAGTACTAGATTCATTCTCTGATCCTTTGATTGGGTGGACAACATGTCAGTTCATGCTGCAAGAGCTCTGATAGGTTGGAGGACGTCCTCTGGGAGTTATCATAATTATTGTGGAAGTCTATGGAAGGAGGGTGAGAACCAAGATTCTCCTAGGTTTTGTATTGAAGTCAATGTACTGAGAGGAGGATGGAAGCTAGCTGTGGACCTTCATTGCAAAACAGTGTCTTTTAATCAATTATTTGATGTGAATATATTTAGTATAGTTTTTTCTATAAAGGATAACGTTTTCAATATTTTACTATTTTTATGAAATTCACTGAGGAGGATGGTCTTCCCCTTCCTCCTCTGAGGAACCTCTACTGTGTGACTTGCATACCAGAACTGGCCTGTAAACCAGGTGTTTCCTGTCACCACTAAGTTCGGATAAAACTAGGCCATCAAAGTAAGGCCTTATGCTATATGTTATATATATAGTCATAGTTTCATTTTAATGATAACATTCGCTTAGGAACTCACCTGGTGAACGCCACAGGCCTTTTAAAGGAAAGAATTCAACCACCTTGTCTGTGTCACTAACAAATACACTCCTGGGTGTTAACTCTGTAATTCACTCAAAGAAAATGATCCTTGGGAAATATGCATAATAGGCTTTACAACATACACAATTTCATTATATTTCACTCCACTGTAGAATACTTTTGAAAGTGTGAAATTCACTCTGTTGAGAGTGAACACATATACATACCGCAAACGTGTTCAAATGAACACTGCAGCGAGTTAACAAAATTGGAAGTGTACGGAAGTGCACAGTATTGACTCACACCCAGATCAGCCACTGCACTTAATTTTCCTCTATTCAAATAACAATTATTGTCTACTGAGCACTTCCTGATTTATGATAATGCACCTCAGAGTTCTTATCTCCTCTCTGTCTCTTTGTCATGCAAAAAATCTATACCCTATCAGCATCTCCTTGTAATTGATGAGCTTTATCACAGAAGAGCAATAGCATAGAGGAGTGTTTTGCAATGCAAATTAGCGATGTGTAACACAGATGCTAGCATGACAGTGTTATGTAACCTAAGGGGCTGTAGCCTAGCGTGGCATAGCTGTACAGGCAGGCAGAGGTTATCTACAGAAATCCTCCCTGAGGGACCCCGCTGCTTTCAGTCTGAATTGTCGTGCAAAGGTAGTAGGCTTTCAAAAAATGACACCTTTTCAAATGGCATTACCACAAGCCCATTAGATACTTTCACTTAAACAATCAGCAAGATTTCAGGCGTTGCTCCCACGAGTCCTAAAGCGTCCTTTCATGAATTGATTCAGTGACTTTCACTCCACAATTTAAGTGTTCATAATTCCCTTTTTCTCAGATGAGATGGCTTTCACACACTTTCACTCTTGTCCTGTACTACCTTAATGTTTTAGGGCTCGATATAACAGTGTCTCCGACTCTCTTTTACTACCAGAATACTAGAATAGAATACTACCTATTCTATTTAAAACGGCCACCATTCAAGCTCAGCATTTTAAATCGACAGTCCTTTCTGAGCCAAGGCTCTTTTGGTCACTAAAGATCGATTCTGGGGGAAGATTGTTATGAAACATCAATGCTTTTCCACTTTCAGAGTGTCTCTTGTGAGAGTGCTGTGCAGCTCTCCAGAGTACTGTTTTCCTAGCTCACTTGCATTGAGTTGGATGCGGGCTAGTGAGTGGATGCAGAGGGGCCGGATGGGAGCCAAAGTGGAGGGTGGATGTGGAGGGTTGAAAAGGATGTACACTGGGAAGAAAGGGTCAAGGGATCCGTCGATATGCCTGGGAAAACAGTCAGACTCTCTAAACATCCTCTGCTGCTACTTAGCCTGCATGCTCAGGGCTTACTAACCACAAGTGTTTGCCAATGAGCTCCTCAAGCTGCTCCTCTGGTGTATCAGTGAGTGATGAGCCGCTGTCTGTCTGCGACAAAGCCGTGGGATTCAGTATGTAAGTAAGATTAGCAGCATGTTCAAAACACCAGACATGCCTCCATCTCAACTTAAGCATCAAAAATCCAAACTCACTCCAGTAATGACCGAACCAACAGTGTGAATGACTCATTATATATTTTGTTACTTTTTTTGGGGGGGGGGCTAGTCTTTTCTTACAGCGTATAATTGATTGTAATTCTAAAATTATGCACATACACACAACCACACACACACAAACGCCAATGTTTTATTGAATAAGGCCAGTGTCTATTTTCTATTTCACTGATCATGACCCTCTATCAATAAGCAAGACTTGTTCCCTATTGAAAGCCCTCTGAAAGCAATTATTGTACCTTGCCTGCATTGTCAAACTAGAACCATAGCCAATTTGTAGCTTGTTTTGGAAATCAGTGTGTGGTTTTGATACCTGCATTTACTGCGCTTGTATTGTCTGTCTCTATTACCTTTCCTCTCAAGTGATTATTCAATTTATGCAGACAGGGAATTACTTTGTTCTTTCTGTGTTCCTTCTCTCTGTCAGTGATTGCCTTCTGTACTACAGATAAAGAGTCAAGTGGATAACACAATACAATACGTTTAAACAGATGTTTGGTAGACTGCTTTAATACATTTGCAATGTTTAACTTCATTTTATTTGTCACGTTCGTTTGTAGAGACGGACCAAAACGCAGAGCGATATGAGTTTCACATACTTTATTATTAGTGAAACTTAACAAAAACAATAACCAAACAAACTGTGACTACAGAGGTGCTATGTGCACTAACTCAAAACAATATCCCATAACACACAGGTGGAAAAATGCTACTTAAGCATGATCCCCAATTAGAGACAACGACAGCCAGCTGCCTCTAATTGGGAATCAAACCAAAACACCAACACAGAAAAACAAACTAGAACCCCACATAGAAAATATAAACTAGACTAAACCCCTAGTCACGCCCTGATCTACTCTACCATAGAAAATAAAGGCTTTCTATGGTCAGGACGTGACATTATTCTAAGATATGTTTAATAAATTAGTGGGTAGGACCAAATGCATTTTCTGGAGGAAAAAACAGACAAACTTTTCCATTCTGAAAAACATGACCTAAAATCGTATTACTTCACTATTCTTCAACTGATTTACCCAGTTTACAGTGCCTTTGGAAAGTATTCAGATCCCTGGATTTTTTCCCCCACATTTTGTTACGTTACAGCCTTATTCTAAAATTGATTAAATTAAATTAAATCCGCAGCAATCTACACACAATACCCCACAGTGACAAAGCGAAAACATGTTTTTAGAATGTTTGGATATTTATTAAAAATAAAAAACAGATACCTTATTTACATAAGTATTCAGACCCTTTGCTATGAGTTTCGAAATTTAGCTCAGGTGCATCCTGTTTCCATGGATCATCCTTGAGATGTTTCTACAACTTGATTGGAGTCCACCTGTGGTAAATTCTATTGATTGGACATGATTTGGAAAGGCACACATGTCTACAGTTCCAGTCAAAAGTTTGGACACACCTACTCATTCAAGGATTTTTCTTTATTTTTACTATTTAGAAGGCGCGAAGTCATTGGCCACAGATAAAATGACTTCAAATCACGTTATATGTACAGTAGCTTTGATTGGACTGATGTCAACATCATACTTTCAAAATCTTAGCTAGCAGTCATCATGAATCAAGTCTTCAATCTACTGGCAAATCCTTTTTAATCCTTGTCATATGAAGAAAAATAAAGAAGAGAAATTAGAGATAAAACATATCGGTGCTCATCGGCCATTGGACATAAGCATTACACAACAAGTTGGAAACGGCAAATTCAACAATGAGTGGTTTGGAAGGAATCAGTGACAGGCTAATAGCCTGATATTCAGTGGAGTGGCTGTGTGGTTCCAAATCTGGGATTAAGGGACTGTTAAAATGATAAATGATAAACAAAATTATAAACATGGGCACCGTTCGTCACCGTTATAGTGCAATTAATGTATTGTCTAATGTTGTGTTGTGTAGTGTAGTGGCTTTGCTGGCATGCATCCCACTTTTCTTTTTGACCCACCAAGATTTACATGCTAAAATCGCCACTGGGGACATCCCTAACCCATTGAAGTTGAAATCTAAAATGGTTAGGGTGAGGTCAGGTTTATGGTTATGATTAAGGTTAAGGTAGAGGTTAAGGTTAGATTTAGGGTAGGGATGTCCCAAGTATCCCAGGGATGTCCCAAGTATTCTGTTTAGCACTAACCAGTTTTTTTTCACCTTAATCTAGCGCACCTGATTCTAATAATTAGCTGGTTGATTAACTGGGGTTGGAGTGAAAACAGACAGGACGGTAGCTCCTCAAGAACAGGGTTGTAAAGTCCCAGTCAAGTGCAGGATTTCCCAAACTTGGTCCTGAAACCGCTGTGTAGTGCTGGGGCACCCCAGGGGGCCCAAGGACCGAGCTTGGGAAACCCTGCTCTGGTGTATGTTACTCTGGCTTCAAGTCATTAAAGTAGGTCTGAATCAAATAAATAATTAAGAGATGAGTGAAGGGAGACTAGACGACATACAGATGTAGGATCTTATTTTACTAGTTTCGTTCTATAATCCTGCAGCATGAGGATTATTATTATTATAATAATAAAAACATTTAAGTGATCATTCCTAACAGGAAATTCATTTTGCAGAAGTAGGGCATTTATTCTGTCTGGTGTTTTAGCATTTGAGCAAGCGAGAGAGAAAGAGAACTGCAGGATTTAAGTGAATTTATCTAAATAACAAGACACATTTTGATTTCAGGTGCAGGAAAATTCTCAGCTACAAATCAAATGAAGATCCTAAACCTGTAGCAAAACACTGCTGATGGGCACACACCTTGTGTGAGACTGTCACGCCCTGACCTTAGAGAGCCTTTTAATTTCTCTATTTGGTTAGGTCGGGGTGTGATTTGGGTGGGCATTCTAGTTTTTCTATTTCTTTGTTGGCCGGGTATGGTTCCCAATCAGAGGCAGCTTTCTATCGTTGTCTCTGGTTTGGGATCATACTTAAGCAGCCTTTTTTCCACCTTTAGTTTGTGGGATCTTGTTTTTTGGGGGGTTAGTTGCCTGTGTGCACGCCATTAGCTTCACGTTTCGTTTGTGCTTGATTGTTTTTGTTTGGTGAGTTTCGATTAATTAAAATATGTGGAACTCTACCCACACTGCGCCTTGGTCCATTCATTTCGACGAGCGTGACAGGGACAGCCAAATGCCTAAATGCATGGAAGTGAGACATGGTACTGGAAAGCCAATTGAGCCATTGCTTCCTTTACTGTACCTTCTCAAATTATGAAATAGTCAGTGACAACTCCTTCAGTGACACACACACAACCCCTTACAAAATGTATCTTCTCTGTACACGTCTGCTTAAAACCAGACTCCAAAGACTGGGTCAGGCTGCGGTTGTTATAATTATGTGTAAAGGCAGTCAATGTTGTTCTCCTCCTCAAACGAGGAGGAGCATGGATAGGACCAAGATGCGGATTGAGGGAAATAAGCCATCTTTTAATGAACACAGCAAACAAGACACTACAAACTACAAAACAACAAACGTGACTAACCTTCAACTATCCTGTAAGGACACAGGAACAAACACCCACAAAACACCAGTGAAACCCTGGCTGCCTTTGTATGACTCTCAATTAGAGACAAACAATACACACCTGTCTCTAATTGAGAATCATACCAGGCCGAACACAAAACCCCACATAGAAATACAAACATAGACAAACCCACCCAACTCACGCCCTGACCAACTAAAATGAATACAAAACAAAGGAAAACAGGTCAGGAACGTGACAGAACCCCCCCCTTAAGGTGCGAACTCCGGGCGCACCAGCACAAAGTCTAGGGGAGGGTCTGGGTGGGCGTCTGTCCACGGTGGCGGCTCTGGCGGTGGACGCGGTCCCCACCCCACCATAATCAATCCCCGCTTCTTTATCCCCCTCCCAATGACCACCCTCCCACTAACCCCACCTAAATGAAGGGGCAGCACCGGGATAAGGGGCAGCACCGGTACAAGGGGCAGCACCGGGACAAGGGGCAGCACCGGGACAAGGGGCAGCACCGGGATAAGGGGCAGCACCGGGACAAGGAGCAGCACCGGGACAAGGGGCAGCACCGGGACAAGGGGCAGCACCGGGACAAGGGGCAGCACCGGGACAAGGGGCAGCACCGGGACAAGGGGCAGCACCGGGACAAGGGGCAGCACCGGGACAAGGGGCAGCACCGGGACAAGGGGCAGCACCGGGACAAGGGGCAGCACCGGGATAAGGGGCAGCACCGGGATAAGGGGCAGCACCGGGATAAGGGGCAGCACCGGGATAAGGGGCAGCACCGGGATAAGGACCAGCACCGGGATAAGGGGCGGCAGGTCCTGGCTGAGGGACTCCGGCAGGTCCTGGCTGAGGGACTCCGGCAGGTCCGGGCTGAGGGACTCCGGCAGGTCCGGGCTGAGTGGCAGCTCCGGACTGTAGGGCAGCTCCGGACTGTAGGGCAGCTCCGGACTGTAGGGCAGCTCCGGACTGTAGGGCAGCTCCGGACTGTAGGGCAGCTCCGGACTGTCGGACGTCTCTGGCAGCTCCTGACTGGCGGGCGTCTCTGGCAGCTCCTGACTGGCGGGCGTCTCTGGCAGCTCCTGACTGGCGGGCGTCTCTGGCAGCTCCTGACTGGCGGGCGTCTCTGGCAGCTCCTGACTGGCGGGCGTCTCTGGCAGCTCCTGACTGGCGGGCGTCTCTGGCAGCTCCTGACTGGCGGGCGTCTCTGGCAGCTCCTGACTGGCGGGCGTCTCTGGCAGCTCCTGACTGGCGGGCGTCTCTGGCAGCTCCTGACTGGCGGGCGTCTCTGGCAGCTCCTGACTGGCGGGCGTCTCTGGCAGCTCCTGACTGGCGGGCGTCTCTGGCGGCTCCTGACTGACGGACGGCTCTAGCGGCTCCTGACTGACGGACGGCTCTACTGGCTCGGGACAGACGGGCGGCTCTAATGGCTCGTGGCAGACGGATGACTCAGACGGCGCTGGGCAGACAGATGGCTCAGACGGCGCTGGGCAGACAGATGGCTCAGACGGCGCTGGGCAGACAGATGGCTCAGACGGCGCTGGGCAGACAGATGGCTCAGACGGCGCTGGGCAGACAGATGGCTCAGACGGCGCTGGGCAGACAGATGGCTCAGACGGCGCTGGGCAGACGGGCCGTTCAGGCACCGCTGGGCAGACGGCAGACTCTGGCCGGCTGAGACGCACTATAGGCCTGGTGCGTGGTACCGGAACTGGAGGTACCGGGCTGAGGGCACGCACCTCAGGGCGAGTGCGGGGAACAGGAACAGGGCACACTGGACTCTCGTGGCGCACTCTAGGCCTGGTGCGTGGTACCGGAACTGGAGGTACCGGGCTGAGGGCACGCACCTCAGGGCGAGTGCGGGGAGAAGGAACAGTGCGTCCAGGGCTCTGGAGACGCACAGGAGGCTTGGTGCGTGGTGCCGGAACTGGAGGCACCGGGCTGGAGACACGCACCATAGGGAGAGTACGTGGAAGAGGAACAGGGCTCTGGAGATGCACTGGAAGCCTGGTGCGTGGTGTAGGCACTGGTGGTACTGAGCTGGGGTGGGAAGGTGGCGCCGGATATACCGGACCGTGAAGGAGGACACGTGCTCTTGAGCACCGAGCCTCCCCAACCTTACCAGGTTGAATGGACCCCGTAGCCCTGCCAGTGCGGCGAGGTGGAATAGCCCGCACTGGGCTATGCAGGCGAACCGGGGACACCACCTGTAAGGCTGGTACCATGTACGCCGGCCCGAGGAGACGTACTGGAGGCCAGATACGTTGGGCCGGCTTCATGGCATCCGGCTCGATGCCCAACCTAGCCCTCCCAGTGCGGCAAGGTGGAATAGCCCGCACTGGGCTAAGCACGCGTACTGGGGACACCGTGCGCTTCACCGCATAACACGGTGTCTGACCAGTACGACGCCCTCTTACTCCACGGCAAGCCCGGGGAGTTGGCTCAGGTATCCAACCCGGCTTCGCCACACTCCCCTTTAGCCTCCCCCCAAGAAATTGTTGGGTGAGCCTCTCGGGCTTCCAGCCTCTCATACGTGCTGCCTCCTCAATCCACCGCTCCTGGGCTGTGGCTGCCTTCTTCACCTCCCGAGAGCGGCGATTCTCTCCAACCCTTCCCCAGGGTCCTTTTCCGTCCATGATCTCCCAAGACCATTCCTCCTGTGTCCAGTGCCTTAGTTCTTTTTCTCTCTCCTCAATCCGCTTGGTCCTGTTGTGGTGGGTGTTTCTGTAAAGGCAGTCAATGTTGTTCTCCTCCTCAAACGAGGAGGAGCATGGATAGGACCAAGATGCGGATTGAGGGAAATAAGCCATCTTTTAATGAACACAGCAAACAAGACACTACAAACTACAAAACAACAAACGTGACTAACCTTCAACTGTCCTGTAAGGACACAGGAACAAACACCCACAAAACACCAGTGAAACCCTGGCTGCCTTTGTATGACTCTCAATTAGAGACAAACAATACACACCTGTCTCTAATTGAGAATCATACCAGGCCGAACACAAAACCCCACATAGAAATACAAACATAGACAAACCCACCCAACTCACGCCCTGACCAACTAAAATGAATACAAAACAAAGGAAAACAGGTCAGGAATGTGACATTATGCCTGACGTGACATGCGCAGAGTGTTGCTGTATGCTGGAGAACATGCAGCATTGGCTGGCATTGGACGCACGTCAATGGCAATAAATTAGAGCCAGGGTCGTTGTCCCTTCCAATTAATTAACCTTTTCTCAATAGGGGGTGCTGTTTTCACTTTTGTAAAAATTTTGTTCCCAAATAAACTGCCTCGTACTCAATGCTTGCTCGTACAAGATGCATATTATTATTACTATTGGATAGAAAACACTCTCTAGTTTCTAAAACCGTTTGAATTATATCTGTGAGTAAAACAGAACTCAAGTTGGAGCAATTTTCCTGTCAGCAAGTGAGAAATCTGAAATCAGGCAGGCTGTTCTTGGGTCAGTTTATTAATTTGCATGTCTTCTATTGGTCGAGATGCACTGCATACGCCTTCCCCTAGATGTCAGCAAATAGTGAGAATTGGAATGGAGTTGCTAGGCAGATCTGAGGCCATATAAATGGTCTTGGAACGTGGGGTGCAGTCTTTTCAACATTCGCCATGACGCAAGACAGACCTCAGGATTGCGTTCTGGAAAGCTCCCGTTATAGGCCTTAGATATATCCGGCTCTGATTTTATCGATATAGGTGTTAAAGGTGTTATCATAATGTTGTTATTTTAAACCGAGTTATATCAGTTTATATCAGTATATTGCGATTTTTGGATATTTCTTAGTGCTGCGTTATAGTGAGTTGGACACGTCTTCGCCACAGGGCTAATGTTTACTGCTAATTCCAAAGTAGAAGGCGACAATCTACAACCGAGCAACGATTCCTCTGGACAAATGACAACTTGCCCAAGATTCTGATGGGAGCTCATCAAAAAGTAAGAAGTATTTATGATGTTAATTCGTTGTTCTGTTGAAAAATGTTGACCTACTATTCCGCCATTCATTTCGGTGCGGTCTCGCTTTAACGCACGCTGTATGTCGTAGTAACGTTAATTTTAAAAATCTAACACAGCGGTTGCATTAAGAACTAACGTATCTTTCATTTGCTGTCCAACCTGTATTTTTTTGTCAAGTTTAGGATTAGTTATTGATTAGTTTAGGTGCCTCTCCCAAGATTTCCTCCGACATTTTGTTTGCAGCTTGGCTACTTTTCTCATTGTATAATCACTATTTGTGCCGCTAAATATGCACATTTTCAAACAAACTCTATATGTATTGTGTAATATGATGTTATAGGACTGTCATCTGAAGAAGTTTGAGAAGGTTAGTGAAAAAATTAATATCTTTTGCTGGTTTATTCGTTATCGCTATTGTTGGCTTGAATCAATGCTGTTGTGTGGTTGGCTATTGTAGTAAGCTAATATAATGCTATATTGTGTTTTCGCTGTAAAATATTGGCTGGATTCACAAGATCTTTGTCTTTCATTTGCTGTACACTGTGTATTTTTTATAAATGTTTTATGATGAGTATTTAGGTAATTCACGTTGGTCTCTGTAGTTATTCTAGTTGCTTTGGTGAGAGTTGTGATGGTGGCTGCAATGTAAAACTATGATTTATACCTGAAATATGCACATTTTTCTAACAAAACATATGCTATACAATAAATATGTTGTCAGACTGTCATCTGATGAAGTTGTTTCTTGGTTAGTGTAGCTCAGTTGGTAGAGCATGGCGCTTGCAACGCCAGGATTGTGGGTTCGATTCCCACGGGGGGCCAGTACAAAAAAAAGTATGAATGTATGCACTTGTAAGTCGCTCTGGATAAGAGCGTCTGCTAAATGACTTAAATGTAAATGTAAATGTATTTATATCTTTATTTGGTCGAAATTGTGATAGCTACCTATGCAGGAAAAAAATGGTGGGGAAAAAAAGTTGTGTCTTTTGCTATCGTGGTTAGCTAATAGAAATACATATTGTGTCTTCCCTGTAAAACATTTTAAAAATCAGAAATGATGGCTGGATTCACAAGATGTGTATCTTTCATCTGGTGTCTTGGACTTGAGATTTAATGATATTTAGATGCTAGTATTTACTTGTGACGCTATGCTAGGCTATGCTAGTCAGCTTTTTTTACTGATGGGGGTGCTCCCGGATCCGGGATTGTGACCAAGTAGAAGTTTGGGTGGTGCTGTCGAACCGAGCCTAGGCACATTCCCAAAGTGTAACGTGGGTGACAGTCCAAGGCCTCTAAAGGAACCCCACATTGTACATTGTACACATTGTACACATTTTGCCATGGGCAAGTGAGAAAGAAATTGCAGTTTTACAGCAGATTTCTAGTCATTTTGTCATGGGGTGGAGAGAAATCTTTGCAGTTTTAAAGCTAATCTCCTGCAAGTCTATACATTTTGCCAAGAGTTAATGATATCAGAGTGAGATTGAATCACAAAATCGGTGGGGGTCCCCTGGAGGTCAGGGCCCCTGGCCACCTGCCTTGCATGCCCGATCAGTATTCGGCCATGATTACTACAAGTTTAAAGTGGAACTGACAGCTTTTTAGCAACATGACATTTTATTAAAATCTGTTCATTTACACCCCCAGGAAGAATATGTTGCTTTTTTTTCTTTTTATTTGACAAGCGAGAAA
Organism: Salvelinus fontinalis; assembly: GCF_029448725.1. Taxonomy (NCBI): domain Eukaryota; kingdom Metazoa; phylum Chordata; class Actinopteri; order Salmoniformes; family Salmonidae; genus Salvelinus; species Salvelinus fontinalis. The sequence continues at coordinate 61,438,425 of NC_074666.1, forward strand.
TGAGAATTATTTTATGAAAGTATGAAAACGTGAAAATGACTGGGAATTACGTATACTAAGGCATTTGTGAAAATTCAATAGCAATATACTATAGTTGTAACAGTCCTGACCTATTTATGTTAGTTTTTATGTGTTTTTGGTCAGGGCATGTGTTTTGGGTGGGCAGTCTATGTTATCTGTTTCTATGTTGGTTTCGGTTTGCCTGGTATGGCTCTTGATTAGAGGCAGGTGGTTTGCATTTTCCTCTAATCAAGAGTCATATTTAGGTAGGGCATTATCACTGTGTGTTTGTGGGTGATTGTCTCCTGTGATGTCTTCGTTATGTTAGATGTATTCACTTTTGGAGCTGTTTGGCTGTTCGTTCGTTTCGATGTCCGTTCCTGTTCGTGAGTTTACGTTTGTCCATGTAAGTTTATGTTCAGGTTGCGTGTACGTCGTTTTTCTTATTTTGTAGTTTGTTGAAAGTGTTTTGTTTGTTTTCGTGTCATCAGTTTTTCGTTATAAATAAAGATGGCATATTTCCCAGACTCCGCATTTTGGTCAGAAGATCCTTCTCTCCTCACCTCATCTGAGGATGAGGAAAGCGACAGCTATGACAGAATCACCCACCAAAATACAGAGACCAAGCGGTATGGGAAAAATGCTCGACGGAGCAACAAGGACTTTTGGACTTGGGAGGAGATCCTGTCTGGTAGAGGACCCTGGGCGCAAACTGGAGGAAATCGCTGCTCTCGTGAGAAGAGTGAGGCAGCCACAGCCCAGGAGCGCTGGTATGAGGAGGCAGCTAGGAGACGTGGATGGAAGCCGGAGATTCAAGCTCGTAACCGGAATTATGAGGGGACACGTCTTGCACGGAAGCCCGAAAAGCCCGTGAGTAACTCCCAAAAATTTCTTGGGGGGGGGCTAAGGGGTTGTGGGCCAAGGGCAGGTAGGAGACCTGCGCCCACTTCCCAGGCTAACCGTGGAGAGCGGGAGTACGGGCAGACACCGTGTTACGCAGTAGAGCGCACGGTGTCTCCTGTACGTGTGCATAGCCCAGTGCGGGTTATTCCACCTCCCCGCACTGGTAGGGCTAGATTGGGCATTGAGCCAGGTGTCATGAGGCCGGCTCAACGCGTCTGGTCTCCAGTGCGTCTCCTCGGGCCGGCATACATGGCACCTGCCTTACGCATGGTTTCCCCGGTTCGCCTGCATAGCCCAGTGCGGGCTATTCCACCTCGCCGCACTGGCAGGGCGACCGGGAGCATTCAACCAGGTAAGGTTGGGCAGGCTCAATGCTCAAGAGAGCCAGTACGCCTGCACGGTCCGGTATTTCCGGCGCCACCTCCCCGCCCCAGCCTAGTACCTACAGTGCCTATATTACGCACTAGGCTACCAGTGCATTTCCAGAGCCCTGTTCCTCCTCCACGCACTCTCCTTATAGTGCGTGTATCCAGTTCGGTGCCTCCAGTTCCGGCCCCACGCACTAAGCCACCTGTGCGTCTCCCAAGTCCTGTACACACTGTCACTTCTCCCCGTACTAGTCCTGAGGTGCGTGCCCTCAGCCAGGTGCCACCAGTGCCGGTACCACGCACCAGGTATAGAGTACGCTTTGAGAGTTCAGTGTGCCCTGTCTCTGCTCCCCGCACTAGTAGGAAGGTGCTTATCATTAGCACGGTGCCTCCAGTTCCGGCACCACGCACCAGGTCTACAGTGCGCCATATCCGGCCAGAGCCATCCGTCTCCCCAGCGCCATCTGAGCCATCCGTCTCCCCAGCGCCATCTGAGCCATCCGTCTCCCCAGCGCCATCTGAGCCATCTGTCTTCCCAGCGCCATCTGAGCCATCCGTCTTCCCAGCGCCATCTGAGCCATCCGTCTGCCAGGAGCCTGCAAAGCCGCCCGTCTGCCATGAGCCTGCAAAGCCGCCCGTCTGCCATGAGCCTACAGAGCCGTCAGCCAGACAGGAGCCGCTAGAGCCGTCAGCCAGACAGGAGCCGCTAGAGCCGTCAGCCAGACAGGATCTGCCAGAGCCGCCAACCAGACAGGATCTGCCAGAGCCGCCAACCAGACAGGATCTGCCAGAGCCGCCAACCAGACAGGATCTGCCAGAGCCGCCAACCAGACAGGATCTGCCAGAGCCGCTAACCAGACAGGATCTGCCAGAGCCGTCAGTGAGCCATGAGCAGCCAGAGCCGTCAGTGAGCCATGAGCAGCCAGAGCCGTCAGTGAGCCATGAGCAGCCAGAGCCGTCAAAGAGCCATGAGCAGCCAGAGCCGTCAGTGAGCCATGAGCAGCCAGAGCCGTCAGAGAGCCATGAGCAGCCAGAGCCGTCAGAGCGCCATGAGCGTCGTGAGCCGTCAGCCTGCCATGAGCGTCGAGAGCCGTCAGCCTGCCATGAGCGTCGAGAGCCGTCAGCCTGCCATGAGCGTCGAGAGCCGTCAGCCTGCCATGAGCGTCGAGAGCCGTCAGCCTGCCATGAGCGTCGAGAGCCGTCAGCCTGCCATGAGCGTCGAGAGCCGTCAGCCTGCCATGAGCGTCGAGAGCCGTCAGCCTGCCATGAGCGTAGAGAGCCGTCAGTCTGCCATGAGCGTCGAGAGCCGTCAGCCAGCATGGACCTGCCAGAGCCGTCCAAACAGGACCTGCCAGAGTCCTTCAGCCGGGATCTGCCCCTTGTCCCGGTGTTGCCCCTTGTCCCGGTGCTGCCCCTTGTCCCGGTGCTGCCCCTTGTCCCGGTGCTGCCCCTTGTCCCGGTGCTGCCCCTTGTCCCGGTGCTGCCCCTTGTCCCGGTGCTGCCCCTTGTCCCGGTGCTGCCCCTTGTCCCGGTGCTGCCCCTTGTCCCGGTGCTGCCCCTTGTCCCGGTGCTGCCCCTTGTCCCGGTGCTGCCCCTTATTCCAGTGATGGTCCTTATCCTGGTGCTGCCCCTTGTTTTTGTGCTGCCCCTTGTCCCGGTGCTACCCCTTGTCCCGGTGCTGCCCCTTGTTCCGGTGCTAGCTGATTATTTAGGGGAAGGTAATGTTTGGGTGGTCAGTGGTAGGGGTAGACAGAAGAGGGGAGTGACTATGGTGGTATGGGGACAGCGTCCGGAACCGGAACCACCACCGTGGTCAACTGCCCACCCGGACCCTCCCCTGGACTTTGTGCTGGTGCGCCCGGCGTTCGCACCTTGGGGGGGGGGTACTGTAACAGTCCTGACCTATTTATGTTAGTTTTTATGTGTTTTTGGTCAGGGCATGTGTTTTGGGTGGGCAGTCTATGTTATCTGTTTCTATGTTGGTTTCGGTTTGCCTGGTATGGCTCTTGATTAGAGGCAGGTGGTTTGCATTTTCCTCTAATCAAGAGTCATATTTAGGTAGGGCATTATCACTGTGTGTTTGTGGGTGATTGTCTCCTGTGATGTCTTCGTTATGTTAGATGTATTCACTTTTGGAGCTGTTTGGCTGTTCGTTCGTTTCGATGTCCGTTCCTGTTCGTGAGTTTACGTTTGTCCATGTAAGTTTATGTTCAGGTTGCGTGTACGTCGTTTTTCTTATTTTGTAGTTTGTTGAAAGTGTTTTGTTTGTTTTCGTGTCATCAGTTTTTCGTTATAAATAAAGATGGCATATTTCCCAGACTCCGCATTTTGGTCAGAAGATCCTTCTCTCCTCACCTCATCTGAGGATGAGGAAAGCGACAGCTATGACAATAGTGGGAACGAGACCATGTCTTTGGACAATTAATAGGCACTGCAGTAAATAAAACCTAATAAAAACTGTCTTGTCAAGGACCGGACTCTACCTAGGCCGGTGAGCCATAACCAATCAGAGCTGCAGTAGGCCTATATGCAAATATGGCATTTGCCACACGGGCCTACCATCATTCAATTTGACTTCAGATCATTAGAAAGCATTTGCCAAAAGTCACAAAATACACCTGAATGGATTTCTTCAAATATGTAAATATCACAGGAGTCTTCTTGGATTTGGGAACATTATAGTCCTATTGATCAAACAACCATGAATAGGTAGACTCTCTCTCTCAGTTACCTATGCACATCATCATAACCAACAACAAAATCAACAACGAATGTTAGCAAGAGCGAGATTAGCTCAAATCTAACAAGGGAACAGTAGAAAAAACCTCTCAAACATTTTCAGCTCTTAGTTGGCCGTCAGAATTGCACTGAATTACTTGCCAATGCATACTTGTTGCAACCCAAGTTTTGACAACTGAGTGGGAACTTGTCTGCCTGCCCATTTGATCGATGCCAAATACATTTGATTGACAACTAAGAGATATGCTAACCGTGGATAACGCTTATTCAAGTTCAGTATAGCTACCTGGCAAAGTGAGTCACAGTTCTTGCAAGCTAACCAAATAACACCTGCATCTCTAGCTGTAGCCACTGGAAAAACAATATGCTGAGGGAAAAGTCCACCACTCGTCCAATGACATGACATCCTCCCAGCAGCTAGCTAGCTAATAAATACATAGATATGCTAGTCTATTAGCCACCTTATGACTGGCTCGTGATCATTACCCGTGCTAGTTTAATTGTATTCACATTCCCAGTCTTTGTTGGAGTCATGCGTTTTTGTCCAAAATGGAGTAATTGAAACTGAAACAGTTCATCCTAAATGGCTGGAGGTAGCAAATAATGTACCAGGCCAGCTGTGATTTACAACATGATGGCAATATTGTTGGAATAGCAATACATGTATTCGTGAATTATTAATCATGCATTGAACTGCATCCATCTATTCTGTCAATAATGGCCTACTCTATGTCATGGAATATTGAATCAAAACCTCTTTATAAAGCTGGCTCTGTAGCATGAACTGGAGATGTGATAGTTTTTGACTGGTCTTATGATGGTCTGTTTCATATCTGCAAAGTAGTTAAAACGCTGTCTGTCCCACTTCAAATAGCTGGCAAGACTAACTAGCTGACACTGAGTGACAGTCAGTGACTGACATAACAAGAGAAACTGCTGATGCAAAACCAAATTTTGAAATTTGACCTTGTGTGTTCTACTATTGTAACTCTCAACTTTAAGTTGAGACCCTGACTGAGTTCACCCCCCAAAAACAAAAAAAACTGTAGTGGGCCCCAAGCGACCGCTTATGCCTGGAGACGAATGTAAGCTAAACAGACTGGCAACCAGGCTATCGAGAGCTGGACTGGTGAAGAGATTGGAGAAGGACTAAGGGGATAGGCCAGGGAGAAGCAAGTTGTCAGGTGGCCATCGCAAAAGTCAATCGTATTTTAAATGTTTTTGATTGAGCAAAACAAAAACCCACTGGTTGTTGTTGTTTTCAAAGCCAACGCCAATACCTGTCCCTCACAGCACACAAGTTCTTCTAGTCTATAAAAACACACAGTAATCGGACGACTTCAGCAATTTCCCTGACTTCTCCGATGAACATGTAATTACAGATGCGGCTCTCCCTCTGCTTCTCATCTTACATTTGTTTGTGTAATTGCACGTTAGCATTGTGATATAGGGCTACGCTGAAGGAATCCAATTGAGGGTATCTTCCCACGCAGGTCATTCCCTCCCATACGCTCTCATTGGACAGTCATTACTGCCACAGGCTCTTGTTCAGTGCAGGTTTTAGCACTGCTAAGAAGCTAGCATGCCGGCGCAGTCCAAAGAAAGACAATTTCACGGCTGTGTACATTCTCAGCCTGTCCAAGTACAGCTTCTGGTAATGTGGGGCAGCAGTAGAAGTTTGGAACCATGGTTTCTAATGGGGCCCATGTTAGGAAGGTGTTGTAAATTAGCAGTGCAGTAATTTGATTATATACAGGGGGTACCGGTACAGTCATTGTGTGAGGGCACAGGTTAGTCGAGGTAATTTCTACATGTAGGTAGAGTTATTGAATTGACTATGCATAGATAATAACAGAGTAGCAGCAGCAATAAGGGGGGGGGGGGGGGCAACAAAGCAAATAGTCTGGCTGGCCATTTGATTAGATGTTCAGGAGTCTTATAGCTTGGGGGTAGAAGCTGTTTAGAAGCGTTTTGGACCTAGACTTGGTGCTCCGGTACCGCTTGCCATGCAATAGCAGAGAGAACAGTCTATGAACTAGGGTGGCTGGAGTCTTTTACAGTTTTTAGGGCCTTCCTCTGACACTGCCTGGTACAGAGGTCCTGGATGGCAGGAAGCTTGGCCCCAGTGATGTACTAGGCCGTACACACTACCCTCTGTAGTGCCTGGCAGTCAGAGGCCGAGCAGTTGCCATACTAGGCAGTGATGCAACCCGTCAGGATGCTCTCGATGGTGCAGCTGTAGAACCTTTTGAGGACCTGAGGACCCATGCCAAGTCTCCTGACAAATCAATCAGACTTTTATTTTCACCGAATCTCCCATTGGGTATTGGTTAGTCTACAATTAAGGTGTGGAAATGTTAGGATTATTTTGCACTTACTGTAGTGCTGTAGCCTACTCACATTGTACAGCGCCATTATGGGCTATTAGCAGGACAATAGACTCTTGCCAAGAAGGAGGGTAGTGGGAGAATACTCTTTCAAAATGAATGGAAGAGGCAAGTGGAAGTGGGAAAAGACAGCATTCAGAGGTCAAGACAGCGCTGCTTTGAGACAAGCATGGGGACTGGTCTTGATAAATCAATGAGATTTTTATTTTCACTGAATCTCTGTTTGTGTATTGGTTAGATTACAATTCCTTTTAATCAGATTACAACCGCTCACTTTCGAAAATGAAATCAACTCCAAAATATTGTTCTTTTTTTAACGGGGACTTGAAAATGAGATTGTGAACTGCAAACAACGTTTCCAGGCCGAGAATGGTAAATTACTAATTAATACATTCGTTCAATACATTGCAATAAAAAATAAGCCATCGATCCACCCATTATGGGCTATTTGCAGGACAATAGACTCTTGCCAAGAAGGAGGGTATGGGGAGAATTGTATCGTTACAGATGAATGTTTTCAGTTGATGCCAAACAAGTTCGATCAGGTTTAAATCACCAACATGTAGAGATGAAAAAAATATTTTTTGATATACTGTAGGCCTACCGTAGGTGTTGTAGATCTTTACTTGATTTATTTTGGTGCTACCTGTTCCAGGGTGCGGACTGTAACCACCAGAGGGCTTGAAAATGAGCCGTAGCTGAGAGGATCTCCAAAACTAAAAGTATTTTGGTTTCAGTGCATTTTCAGATTTTTTTATTTCATATAGCCTATCAATGTGTAGGTATACTGTGTAATAAAATCAATAATTGTGTACTTAAAACGTGAATGTTTTTTTACAGAGCATATAACTGTAATGAGTATGATGGGGGACAGAGTGCTGGTTTCAAGCGCAGGGTGCAGCAGGTGTTTATTTAGTAAAGGACCACAGGAGGATGCAGGTAGCAGGGTCCAGGGACAGGCAGAAGGTCATACACAGGGAATCCAAAAAGTTAACAGTACTGGCAGGGGAAAAGGCTTATAACGTAGTCCGGGAGATCAGGCAATAGGTTGATGAAAGGAAATCTGATAGGCAAAAGTACGTTGTTAGTGAGGATGGCCAAAACTACGATACACAGGAGGACTAATAGGGAAATAAACAGCCCTCCAAATAGAATGTGTACAAAAACAAACAATAGCTCACAATGATGGGGTCCAATGAACCAAACTAAATAGTGTTTGTAAATGACACACAGGTGTGTGAACAGGTGATCAGAATTCAGGTGATTGGGATCTGGAGAGTGAGCTGCGTTCAGAGGATCTATGTGTTTGAGAGTGTGAGCTGGAAAGTGGGCTGGAAAGTGAGCTGCGTTCAGGGGATCTACGTGTTTGAGAGTGTGAGTTGGAAGCAGATCTTACAAAAACCATGCCGACAACCATCCGTGGAGATCAGTGGACAAAGGGCTGGACAACGGGCCACACCGAAAAAACGCATGGTTCCACAGAATACCAACTGGGATGGCAAATGAGGAAAATGTGTCTTCTTCATCAACATCTTTATGCTTTCGTTAATAAAATAATGATACAAATACTCTCGCCAGCTTTGATCCACGCCTGGGCCTGCAGGACACAAATTTCTTTGTTTGTCAGACAAATCATTGGGTCGAAACTACAGAACAGTACAAAACAAGAGAACACAAATGGTTATTGTTCTGAAGAAAATAAATATATTTATTGGTCACAGCTCCCAAGTGGCGCAGCGGTCTAAGGCACTGCATCTCAGTGCAAGAGGCATCACTACAGTCCCTGCTTTGAATCCAGGCTGTATCACATCCGGCCGTGATTGGGAGCCCCATAGGGCGGCACACAATTGGCCCATCGTCATCTGGGTTTGCCAGAGTAGGACGTCATTGTAAATAAAAATGTGTTCTTAACTGACTTGCCCAGTTCAATAAAGGTTACTTTTATTTTTGCAAATTTGTAATGTGTTTTGTTTGGTAACTTACTTTGTAAATATTAATTCACATTTGTTGTGCCACTAAATAAACAATTAATTATTTAAATCAATATTGTCAATATTTGTATAATTACTATGAAAAATTAGCCTCAAAATGTTCTTCGAGGAACCATTATAAGTGGTGCTTTGAATAATCTTTTTCAAGGGTTCTTTGAAGAACGTATAGGGGTTCCCCCAGAGTTTCAATTTGAAGAACCCCTAAAGGATACTCAAGGAACCTTTTTCGAGTGTAGGAGTAAATGTTAGTCGGCTTTTCATAGGGCATTCAGGGGTCAAGATAGGGCATTCAGAGGTCAAGATAGCAAGTGTGTGTGAGAGAGAGAGAGAATATCGAAACACACACAGTAACGCGTGTTAATGAGATCTGAGAGCCTATCTGTGTGGTCAACTATTTCAGCACCGTTTCGCGCTGCTCTGATACAAGCAAGACTACTTAATAAACATATACAGTTTAAAACAGTTTTTTAACCCTGCATTATAATTGTATAAAAGCTCCTTAGATATTCATTTAGAATCCTTCAAATTTAATTAGATCTACTACTGTACAAGGACATTTTGTGGATCTGACAGTATTTTCATTTGGAGATTCCGGTAAAGAAATGTGTATATCTCTGAGGACTGGGTAGGGTAGGGAGCCCACGCCCTCTGCTTCTCCATTCCCTCTGAGCTGGGTTCTGGGCCGGGAGGGTGGCGTCGGCTCTCACCCGAGCTCGGATCCCTGCATCTCCATGTCGCCTGGTTTGCGCCCGACCAGCTCCATCCCCCCCTTTCCCGTTGGGGTGCGCCATACTGCCGTGCCTCTTTCCCCGTTAGGCACGGCCCCATGGTGCAACCCCAATATCAAGGTGCACATGGGCCTATTTATATAATGAATATGAACTCGGAGGGCAGAAATGATTAAATAGTAAAGCATTAGAGTTTTAAGAATTGTGTGTGTTCAATTATTTGTGACAGTGTGGCATTAAATAAAGATCCACACCTTTTTTTCCAATTTTCGCCTGTAACTGCCTGTAGCTTAGGACCTGAAGCAAGGATATGCATATTATTGATACCATTTGAAAGGAAACACTTTGAAGTTTGTGGAAATGTGAAATGAATGTAGGAGAATAACACATTAGACCTGGTTGAAGATAATACAAAGAAAACAACTTGCATTTTCCACACCCTAATTGTAATCTAACCAATACGCAAAATGGAGATTCAGTGAAAATAAAAATCTCATTGATTTATCAAGACCAGTCCCCAAGCTTGTCTCAGAGCAGAGCGAAACGGTGTTGAAATAGTTGACCACACGCGGGTAGGCTATTGCTTCAAATCCTGACTTCAATATGCTTTAAAACCTCTACGGGATTGGTGTCCCTATACCGGGATGGTTGTTGCTAACGTGCACTAATGTGACTAGATGTGACTAGACTAGAATGACGTTGTAAGTAACAGCCAACTTCCAGGACATAAGCATGTCTTATATGCGCAGAAAGCTTAAATTCTTGTTAATCTAACTGCACTGTCCAATTTACAGTAGATATTACAGTGACAAAATACCATGCTACTGTTTGAGGCGAGTGCACAACAACAACAAAAATGTATCACAGCAACTAGTTTGATACATTCACCTCTCATTCAGTAATCTTGCTCGGATTTGTCATCCTGAGGGTCCCAGAGATCCAATGTAGCATAGTTTTGTTTGATAAAATCAATTTTTATATTCAAATGTAGGAACTGGGATCTACAGTTTGAATCCCTACTGGTTCTGTTCAAGTGGTCTTTTTATCTCCCCCACAGCAGTTGTTAGTAATCTCATTCAGCACTGTGCATGATATTGGGATCTTGTTGAACATGGTTGAAGTGATTGAGATGGGTAAGATGTACCATCCAGCCTGGCTACATTGCAATCAAGTGTCCTCGAATGTCAACACTGTGCCACTCAAGAAGAGAGAGAGGTGCATCTCTCTTTGTCATGCACACATGCACTCAAACTCAACTCACCTCAGACCCCACCTCAGGGCTCACTTCAGTGCCCCCTTATGTTTTTGTTTTGGAGGTCAGAGATACCAGCTACCCCTTGTCTGTAGAGCAGGGGCCAGACAGCCAGACAGGAGTGTCTGGTGTGTCAGTGGCTGTAGGTCTTTTCACCCCCACACCAACAGCCCAGATAGAAAAATACCTCATGCAGGTTAGAGTTGTTTTGACTATGCTGTGGACAATAAGGGTGGTGGCAGGAGAGGCTTCCTTATGTAAGCCACTAAATGGCTCATCTCCCTCTCTCCTTCCCTCTCCCTCCCTCTCTTCCCAATTTGTTCAATTTATCTTCCAATCTTTCTTTCTCTACATTTTTTTGTTCTTAGTTCTTGTACCCTCCTCTTTTGAGATAAGGTGAAATACTCACCGGAAGCACCACAGCATAATGGCTGATGATGCGTTACCACAACTCATTCATAATACACTGAACAAAAATATAAACGCAACATTTAAAGTGTTGGTCCCATGATTCATGAGCTGAAATAGAAAATCCCAGAAATGTTCCATACACACAAAAAGTGTATTTCTCTCAAATGTTGTGCACGAATTTATTTATATCCTTTTTAGTGAGCATTTCTCTTTTGCCAAGATAATCCATTAATCTGACAGGTGTGACATATCAAGAAGCTGATTAAACAGCATGCTCATTACACAGGTGCACCTTGTGCTGGGGGTCAATAAATGGCCACTTTAAAATGTGCCATTTTGTTGCACAACACAATGACACAGATGTCTCAAGTTTTGTGGGAGCATGCAATTAGCATACTGACTGCAGGAATGTCCACCAGAGCTGTTGCCAGAGAATTGAATGTTTGTTTCTCTACCATAAGCTGCCTCCAATGTCGTTTTAGAAAATTTCTTCACCTGTGGGATCGTCTGAGAGGGTGCTGAGGAGTATTTCTGTCTGTAATAAAGCCCTTTTGTGAGGAAAAACGAATTCTGGTTGGCCCTCCCAGGCCTACCTATGGCTGCACCCCTGCCCAGTCATGTGAAATCCATAGTTTAGGGCCTGATGAATTTATTTGAATTGACTGATTTCCTTATATGAAATATAACTCATTCAAATATTTGAAATTGTTATATTTTTGTTCAGTATAGAATCAAATGGCTGTAGCAGCTCAGGGTTGTATATTACCTATACAGTACTATACAATGATATTACAATGATGTTATTAGAAAACAATTACTTCTCAATATGTCTTCCTAAACATAGGTCATTCATCATTACATTGTTTGAAGGAAATATAGAACGATGAGTGAGGTAAGGTCATACAGTACATAACACTTGTTAATCATTTAATATAGTGTGGTTGGTGTATAGACAGCCTTTACTTGAAGCAGTGTCTCTAATCTAGAGGCAAGACTGATCAATTTGTTTACATGATAAAACTGTGCGTTTTCCGTCAAGTGTGCTGTTTACCCAGTTAGCTAACGTTCTGAGAACCTTATGTTTCTTAGAGGATGGTGACAGGGTGGTTGTCCTATGGTTATTTTGCGCACAACCTTCCCACAACTTTTTGGGAATGGTGCAGGATAGTTGCTTGGCTTTGGAACATTCTTGACAAAAAAAGTCATTTGATTGTTTTGTTACTTTAACAGAATGTTTCCTAAAAGTTCAAAAAAAAAATTGGCAATGTTCTAGGAAGATTTTCCAACTGTTTTGACATTTGGAACGTTCTCAAAAAGTTTAGAGAACATTAAGAAACAATGTTATTCTGTGGGAATTTCAGTACTTCAGCATAATGTTTCCTACAGGTTTCTTCATGGTTCTATTTAAAGCCATGTTCTCAAACTGTTTTATGAATGTTAAGAAACAAAGTTCTTCTGTGGGAATGTCATTACTTCAGCATAATATTTTCTACAGGTTTCCTCATGGTTCTATTTAAAGTAATGTTCTCAAAGAACGTTAAGAAAATTTCCATAAAAACCACAAGAAAACATTAACATTCAGAGAACATTCCAAGAAGGTTATTTAAAAATGTACATACAGTTCTCAGGATCAACAAAACAATCTCTATCCTCTATCTTGTTCAGTGTGTTCAGGTTTGTTGACCTCGCCCACTAATTAGTCACACCTGATCTTAATGAGCGCTTGTTTCCTTTGAAATGGGGTCTGTTTGAACAGACTAAAATGAACAGCTTGGGTAATATGCCTGCATGCTGTGTGTTGCAGAGTTTTTAATTTTTTTTTACTTCCAGGTAATCGTTAATGGATCAAATATGTCTGGAGAATTCTGTGATGAATTCAAAATGCAGACTGACTTAACATATTAAAAGGAACTGCTGATGTCTGTCAACACTCAAACACAGAATACATGGATTTTAGTTTTGTGCCGGGGCTTTGCTAGGGCATTTGTTCATGGATCAATTCAATTATGACTGTTAGAAATATACTAATACACTCAACCTCTTTGGTAACCATGAGAGGTTATGGGGGCCTTTGTGCCTGCCAGTAATGGTCGTTGACGTTTAAGATTAGGGAGGACGATTTCTTTCTTTTTTTATGAGCGTGGCCTTATTTCTATTACAGCAAATTGTATGACTGTCATTCATATTCCATTCACCCAGTTCAATGTAACATCAATAGTTTTAGGATACTATATGATACAAAAATATCTCTATATCTATCATGAGGTTGCAACAATCTAGCTGATGAATGAAAGTTTACAACATAGGGTACACGGGTCAATAGAACATTTTTAGTAATCAAGTTGACAGACAGTGACACATTCAATACTGCCTTGCACACTCTTTCCTGCATCTAGCTGATCTAAGGTGTAATCATTAGTCCAACAGTTGCAAACAAGAGTTTCTATTGGACAAATTCAGGTGTTTATCCTCGTTTCATTACATTTGCTTCAGTTTAAGATACGTTTTTCAACAGAATTCCGTGCCGCATCTACACGCTCTCCTCCTCTCACCTTTTCCATTCGCTTGTGGACTTCAGTGGTCTGTGGCCAGGCGAAAAAACCTTTCCAAGTCAAACCTCATATCATATCATAACCTCTAACTGCTACACACAGCCTACATCATTGTCACCACATTAGCTAATGTCAAAGCTAGTCAACATAGCTACTAAAACTAACACGTTAGGAAACCCGCTACTATCATGCAGCATAGGGTACAGTTAGAAAGCAGTTTTGCAGTTACACTGGCTGACCGCAGAGGCAATAAATGAATAAAACCAAAAGCTTACCTTTACTTGAAAGAGTTCTAGTGTTGGATAGCCATACTCAGCTAGTTAACATAGTATCCGTTAGCTGCATTCGCTAGCTACCGTAGGTGAAAATGGAAAGAAACACAATTAAATATGTGACCCGTTTCAGGTAACTAGGCATATGTCGCAAGTCACGACTTCACAGTAGAGCTATTTTAACGTTTTCTTCTTTTTTTTAATCAAAATGCGTTTTTGGGCCGAAATGCCTTCTGGAACATGTGAACTTTCATGTGCTTTAATAACAAACTTGAATGCCATCTGTAAACATGAATAAAATTGTTAAATTATGAGCCTTGTTGGTTAAGCCACAGAAAAAAATAGCAGCCTTCCCACTAGCCATGATTGGCTGAGATAATGAGTGGGCTGGACATGCCGAGAGAGGAGTTCGGATTGGTCTGCCATATAGAAGACTTCTGTCTAATTGAGCTGGTCGGTCTGTCTTGGTAATCCTGTCAAACGCGGCTTTAAAAAATAGATATTGTGTAGTGGAGCTCTAAGTGTTGCTCTCCACTTTCTGGAGGACCAAGTTTTGAAACCAGTGGAATTAGAGTATGATAGCTAAAGAGATGGAGAAAACACCTGTCTCCCGATTACATCTTCAAACTAAGGGCAACTGTGACATGGAGACGCGTCCATCATGCATGATGATGTACACAGGTAAGCTAGTCTAGCGTTAGCTAGCTACATTTTCAGATATTACACATGTCTAATTATGATAGAAAGTGGTTTAATTTCAAGCTAGTGTACTGTTATCTACAGTTGAAGTCGGAAGTGTTCATACACCTTAGCCAAATATATCTAAACTACATTTTTCACAATTCCTGACATTTAATCCGAGTACAAATTCCCTGTCTTAGGTCAATTAGGATCACCACTTTATTTTAAGAATGTGAAGTGTCAGAATAATAGTAGTTTCTTAATAATAGTTTCTTTCATCACATTCCCAGTGGGTCAGAAGTTTACATACACTCAATTAGTATTTGGTAGCATTGCCTTTAAATTGTTTAACTTTGGTCAAACGTTTTGGGTAGCCTTCCACAAGCTTCCCACAATAAGTTGGGTGAATTTTGGCAAATTCCTCCTGACAGAGCTGGTGTAACTGAGTCAGGTTTGTTGGCCTCCTTGCTCGCACACACTTTTTCAGTTCTGTCCACAAATTTTCTATAGGATTGAAGTCAGGGCTTTGTGATGGCCACTCCAATACCTTGACGTTGTTGTCCTTCCCTGCTGAGCGGCCTTTCAGGTTATGTCGATATAGGACTCGTTTTACTGTGGATATAGGTACTTTTGTACCTGTTTCCTCCAGCATCTTCACAAGGTCCTTTGCTGTTGTTTTGGGATTGATTTGCACTTTTCGCACCAAAGTATATTAATCTCTAGGAGACAGAATGCATCTCCTTCCTGAGCAGTATGGCGGCTGCGTGGTCCTACGGTGTTTATACTTGCGTACTATTGTTTGTACAGGTGAACGTGGTACCTTCAGGCGTTTGGCAATTGCTCCCAAGGATGAACCAGACTTGTGGAGGTCTGCAATTTTTTCTGAGGTCTTGGCTGATTTTTTTTTAATTTTCCCTCTATGTCAAGTAAAGAGGCACTGAGTTTGAAGGTAGGCCTTGAAATACATCCACAGGTACACCTCCAATTGACTCAAATGATGTCAATTAGCCTATCAGAAGCTTCTAAAGCCATGACATAATTTTCTGGAACTTTCCAAGCTGTTTAAGGGCACAGTCAACTTAGTGTATGTAAACTTCTGACCTGCTGGAATTATGATACAGTGAATTATAAGTGAAGTAATCTGTCTGTAAACAATTGTTGGAAAAATGACTTGTGTCATGCTCAAAGTAGATGTCCTAACCAACTTGCCAAAACTATAGTTTGTTAACAAGACATTTGTGGATTGGTTGAAAAACAAGTTTTAATGACTCCAAACTAAGTGCATGTAAACTTCCGACTTCAACTGTAGCTAGCTAACGTTAGCTGGCTGGCTCCCTAGCTGATGTTATTATTCGTATCCCAGAGCTATTTGCTTTGCTAGTTAAAGCCTTATGTTAGCTACCTGGTTGGTTAGCTGCCAGCATATTCATGCAGTGTAGTAACGACATGATTTGGCACTATGTTCATTGTTATTTAACTAGCTAACTTTAGCTGGCTGGCTCGTTAGGTAGCGTTACGTGACGTGTGTGATCTTACACGTTGTTAACCTAGCTAGGTTCCTTGTTTACTTAGCTAGCTAGCTACATGTCTGAAGCTAAAGTGTACAACACATGTTGAATATGGCCGGTGTCAGTAAAGGTCTGCAAAAAAGCGTAATGAAATTGTTGCAAGCAGAGCTGGTTAGGCTGTTTTCATGTTATCCATAGGTAAACAAATCATCGGCCAGAGTGCCAAGTGTGCGCTCTGAACGCTCTGAGGGCGAAACGAGATGGGTGGGGCTAAAGCTTAAGAGGGTGTGAACGATGCTGTATGGGTGTAGACAAAGAAGAGCTCTTCATTAGATACCAAAACATTCCATTCCAAAACAAGACCATTTTCTCAAAAGTGAGATTTCAAGTTTATCAACTTTCAAAGCAGAATTACTTTCCCATTGTTCCTCAACAATGCAATGTATGATATACCATTTTGTAGCTCTGGGTCTCTACTTTTATCCAATGTCAAAACCACAATTTCAAATATTGCTACATAAGACCGAATCCAGGTGGTGAGTCACATATAGCTATAGCTCTCTCTCTCTCTTGCTTCTCCATTATTTTTGTTCAATATTGTTAAACTATTGTCTTTCTCTCTCTGAGTCAACTACTCAACACATTTTATGCACTGAGGCGCTAGCTAGCTGTAGCTTATACTTTCAGTACTAGATTCATTCTCTGATCCTTTGATTGGGTGGACAGCATATCAATTCATGCTGCAAGAGCTCTGACAGATTGGAGACGTCCTCCGGAAGTTGTCATAATTACTGTGTAAGTCTACGGAAGGGAGTGAGAACCATGAGCCTCCTAGGTTTTGCATTGAAGTCAATGTACCCAGATGAGGATGGAAGATAGCTGTCCTCCGTCTACACCATAGTGCTACCCTACAGAGTGCTGTTGAGGCTACTGTAGACCTTCTTTGCAAAACAGTGTGTTTTAATAAATTATTTGGTGCCGTGAATGTATTTAGTATAGTTTGATCTAAAAAGGATAACTTTTTTTTTAGGTTTTACTATTTTTTTAAAATTCACTGAGGAGGATAGTGCCCGCATTTGACCCCCCCCCCCCCCCCCCCCCCTAACCCTAACCCTAACCCTAACCCTAACATCCCCCCCCAGAGTGACAGGAATTTAAAGAATAGGAGGACCATTGCCAACCCCAATAGACGAGGGACATGACTTATTCAAGTAGCGTTTAAAGTCTGGGAATCAACCTACTTGTACTGGCCCAATTTGACTTCCCTTTAATTTTCTGTCTGTAAAGTCAAGTTTCTTCTGGTCTCTGTTCAACAATTTAAAAAAAAATGTTTCTTATGCATCCTTTTATAGGAAAATGAAGAAATTCTAACCCTTCAAATGTTTTCTATCACAATCATTTCAGATAAAAAGTTTTATAAAAAGACAGAATAACAGTGCTTATGAGTGCTTTCAGCTCTTTCCCTCCCACAACTAGTAGCGGGTGTTTTTTTTGGAAGGACTAATTTGTCAAAATGCAGGGCATCAGGCTGCTTCTTTGTTTTGGCATTTCTATTCCATTTTCTCTTCATCATTTGGTATTTGAACAGCAATTTGTCATGCCACCTGCTGTGTATGACTACATCTATACCCGATTTGACATTTCTTCAGGCTAACAATGAACCTTTGACAGAGAACATTTTTTGAATAGCTGTTCCATGCTCTGATGAAACATAGTCATTACCTTTTTGAGAGTTTCTAGTATGTGCTAGTCTATTACAAATATTTTGGATGGCAGGGAATGGGTACATCAAGAGATGTAACTGAATATGAAAGTTGTCATAACACAGCAAAAGGATACAACACTGAAAAATGGTACCCCATCTTTTTGTCTTTGCGAATCGCTCCAATTTAAGACCTTTAAATACCAGTCCCACTGACCCATTACCCTGGTTTTAAACTTCCAGTCTTTTACCTTTTGAAGCTGGCCTGCTGTCACTGGCATCCAGACGGGACTAGCATCCATCTCTTTTACTTGATTAATACTAAACAGTGCATTCGGAAAGTGTTCAGACCCCTTGGCCTTTTCCCCAAAAAATTACATTACAGCCTTATTCTAAAATGCGTTAAAAAAATCCTCATCAATCTACACACAATACCCCATAATGACAAAGCAAAAACAGATTTTTATAAATGTATGAAAAATTTAAGAAATAATGTATTTACATAAGTATTCAGATCCTTTGCTATGAGACTCGAAATTGAGCTCAGGTGCTTCTTGTTTCCATTGATCATCTTTTAGATATTTCTACGACTTGATTGGAATCCACCTGAAGTAAATTCAATTGATTGCACATGATTTGGAAAGGCACATACCTGTCTTTATAAGGTCCCACAGTTGACAGTGCCTGTCAGAGCAAAAACCAAGCCATGAGGTTGAAGGAATTGTCCCTAAAGCTCCAAGACAGGATTGTGTCGAGGCACAGATGTGGGGAAGGGTACCAAAACATTTCTGCAGCATTGAAGGTCCCCAAGAACACAGTGGCCTCCATCATTCTTAAATGGAAGAAGTTTGGAACCCCCAAGACTCTTCCTAGTGCTGGCCGCCTGGCCTAACTGAGTAATCGGGGAAGAAGGGCCTTTGGTCAGGGAGGTGACCAAGAACCCGATGGTCACTCAAAGAGCTCCAGAGTTCCGCTGTGGAGATTTGAGAACCTTCCAGAAGGAAAACCATTTCTGCAGTACTCAAATCAGGCTTTTATGGTAGAGTGGCCAGACGGAAGCCCCTCCTCAGTAAAAAGGCACATGACTGCCCGCTTGGAGTTTGCCAAAAGGCACCTTAAAGGACTTTCGAACCATGAGAAACAAGATTGTCTGGTCTAATGAAACCAAGATTGAACTCTTTGGCCTGAATGCCAAGCGTTAAATCTGGAGGAAACCTGGCAACATCCCTACGGTGAAGCATGGTGGTGGCAGCATCATGCTGTGGGGATGTTTTTCAGTGTCAAGGACCGCTAGACTAGTCAGGATCAAGGGAAAGATGAACGGAGCAAAGTACAGAGATATCCTTGATTAAAAACCTGCTCCAGAGCGCTCAGGACCTCAGACTGGGGTGAAGTTTAACCTTCCAACAGGACACAACCCTAATCACACAGCCAACACAACGCAGGAGTGGCTTCGGGACAAGTCTCTGAATGTCCTTGAGTGGCCCAGCCAGAGCCTGGACTTGAAGAGACCTGAACATAGCTGTGAAGCAATGCTCCCCATCCAACCTGACAGAGCATGAGGATCTGCAGAGAGGAATGGGAGAAACTCCCCAAATACAGGTGTGCCAAGCTTGTAACGTCATACCCAAGAAGACTTGAGGCTGTATCACTGCCAAAGGTACTTCAACAAAGTACTGAGTAAAGCGTCTGAATACTTATGTAAATGTGTTATTTCCGTTTTTTTATTTTAATATATTTGCACCATTTTTTTTGTGAGTTTTGTAATTATGGGGTATTGTGTGTAGATTGATGAGAGAAAGAAAACTATTTAATTCATTTTAGAATAAGGCTGTAACGTAACAAAATGTGGAAAAATTCAGGGTCTGAATACTTTCCGAATGCAAAGTACATTATACACCAATCAAATGAGATACTGCATGTTGATGAGATTTACCTCATATTACCTATTTTAATGGCCTCCAATCTATACTCTTAGAAAAAAGGGTTCTTTGGCTGTCCCCATAGGAAAAACTTTTTGGTTCCATGTTGAAAGCAAAAGGAAAGGGAGTGGAAAGTGAAAACGTTGAAAGGGTTCTACATGGAACCAAAAATGGTTCTTCAAAGGGCTCTCCTATGGGTACAGCGAATAACTTAGAACATTATTTGCTAAATGTGTTTTGATTTAAATTGTCACCCCATGGCCCTGACTCCCAGCTCCCTTATCCTAAAGAAATTGCAGTACCTCATAACCAAGGCCATGCGGACTACAATGGGTTTCATAATTCTGGATGGGCTCCCAGGTGCGCAAATGCAGATCCCTCCATTTTCACCTCAGTACCAAGGTGGCTCTCAATCCTGAAAAGAGCTAATATGTGTAAATCTTTGCGATGATGGGTAAAATGGAGGCAGTTTGCTGAACCTCGAGAGAGGCCAAAAAAAACAGAGCACCAAACCACTTTGTCATATCATTGTTGTATCTTTGTGGCATGGACTTGAATCTTAGGCCCACCGTGAATTATTCATGCATTGGCTTTTCCTTGTGGGTAAGGGGTGAGGTTGGGACAGGCTATTATTGGAGCATCATAAGATGGGTCTAGCAATATAGTACAGATGTAGGATCTTACATCTGACCAGTATTGTTGTAGCAAAATGATCCTGCAGCAACAAGATTTGAATGTTTAGTCCATAATGTTGCTTGATCGATGGTTAGGCTATTAACTGGACAAAAGTAGGCTAAATGAAAAAAGTAAAACTGTTAGTATAACTCTATTTTATTGCAGGTTTTCAGTGAATTTAAGTAAATCACAAAGCTCATCTGCATTTCCTGCAGCAAAGAAAAATTCAACAAAAGAATGATCAAATTAAATCCTACACCTGTTTGGTTTACAGTATTGTTTTCTATATGAATTTGCTACTATGTGAGAAGATGGTCTGGATTCTAATCAACTCAGGGCCATCCTTTGTCTTTGAAGAACAGAGGTTTTAAAGGGGTAGAGTATTTGGAAAGTGTCGTGTTAAGGCCTGTGGGCTGAGGGCAGGGTTGACAACAACAACCGTGTCCTCACAAGCACCACCAGAATGACACACCAAGAAGACCTTGAAGGAGGCAACCATTGGCATGTCATGAAAGGATAATTGAACAAGGGGCCAGTGGTATTTTTGCAGGGCCTTTGGGTAGAGATCTTCAGGCAATGTGGCATTAATGGCAGTGATTCCAAGCAATATTCCTATTCCCGCTCTGCCCCCAGGGAAAGTAGAGCTATTCCATGTTTGTTTCCAGGCTTACTGAGTTTCCACCCTAGTTAAAAGATTCTGACATGTGGGTACCTCAACAAGACTGTAATGTGCCAGTGCCGCAGGCTGAATAAGTCTTAAGACAGTGAAGAGGCTGCTCCCAAAACAAACCAGCAACGCCATAGGGATAAACACATCCATATTCATGGAGAGGAAAGTAGACAATAGATTAATCTGTGTGCTCTCTTAGTAAACAAGAAACTGCAAGTTGTTCGTAGACTTATGTCGGACTAGTCTCGCAAGATTCAAATTACATAACACAGAAGTCCATCTCCATTGAGAGGATTCTAGTCTGCTGTCATCAGACTGGTAAAAAAAATCAATAATAGGTTGCGTTTTTTTAAGCATTCTAATGTTGCTGTGGGGTATATAAAATAAGTTCAGCTCTATCCCTTTCACAGTACTTCAACCTGCAGTGTGTGTGTAAATTGTGAACTCTTTACTTTTGAATAGGAGAGATGGAGTAGAGGGCAGGACCAGTGATTTCCTGATAAATGGCTAAGGCCAAGATATTTCCCTCACATCTTTTAATCTTGGCAACCAGACAAGACTGGACAAACCTCTGGAACCAAACACCATCAGAAAGCTATAGAGGTGTAGACTGAAGATGCCCTTATAGGCTGGTGGTTTAAAGCCAGTTGTTCATGTTGAGTGATATAGGTTTAGGATTAATGGTATGGTGTATGTTGTATCAGCATTTCCGTGGTTACGTCTCAAAGTGCATAAGTAGCTCAACTTGCTCATCCATTTGAGTATCTATCTAAGTGGTTCCAAGGCAGGCCCGGCGCCACAAAAGTGCAAAAGGAATTGGAATGTTGTGCCCCCTCAGTTTTGTATCCCTATCACGTTTGAGGTAAGACCCAGATGCAGACAACGTCGAATTAACAACAGTTCATTAATCCAACAGGGACAGGCAAAAGACAGGTCAAGGCAGGCAGGTGTCAATAATCCAGATAGGTGCGACAAAGGTACAGGACGGCAGGCAGGCTCAAGGTCAGGGCAGACAGAAAGGTCAAAACCGGGAACTAGAAAACAGGAACAATCGAGAGACAGGAACCGAGGGAAAACGCTAGTAGGCTTGACGAAACAAAACGAACTGGCAACAGACAAACAGAGAACACGGGTATAAATACACAGGGGATCATGGGGAAGATGGGCGACACCTGGAGGGGGTGGAGACAATCACAAAGACGGGTGAAACAGATCAGGGTGTAACAGTTCCACAATCTGCCCTCTCCGTCATGCCCAACCGATTTGTTGTGTATGCTTCATTCATGCAACTAAGGGAGTTGTCGCCCATCTTCCCCATTATCCCATGTGTATTTATACCCGTGTTCTCTGTTTGTCTGTTGCCAGTTCGTTTTGTTTCGTCAAGCCTACTAGCGTTTTCCCTCGGTTCCTGTATGTATGTATGTATCATACGTCATACACATTTTACCAGTTGAAAAAACACATTTGGCCTTCACAGTAGAAGGGCGGGGTCAATTTGACCGTTTAGGTTTACTTTCAAAGTTACGTACTACAGGGAAAAAAAGGGTTCACCGCGCAGCTGGATGGAATTTAGCTAATGTTAACAGTTAGGTAGGTAGCTGATACCATGATGGATATTAGAAAGTGGCTTAGCGAGGGCACAACGGCAGCATCGGATCAAAGTGGCGGGGAGGGGGAGAAGCCTGCCACAGAGGTCAAGGCCACTGAGCCGACGCTATTCACCGATGCCAAGGCTGTCGAGCCCAGCAGCAAAGGCACCTGCGCAACCGTGTTGCAGCCTTGTGATATAGGAGGTAACCAACCCGAGGAGGGGTCTGCAGCCGCCAAGACCGAACCTAGCAGCAGCACCGGCAGGATATTGCAAGCACTGATGCCTCCATTAGTGCCTGACGACCTCGGTGATGAGAAACCAGCGCAGGTTTGTTTGGGGAAATACCCCCCTCCTGTATTGTGGGAGAAAACGTGCATTTTGTAGCATGTGGTTCAAAGGCAGAGTGGCTGGAATATTCCTGCATGGCAGATGCAGCTTTCTGCTATCCTTGTAGAAAATGTAACATTGTCTCCAATGCTAATGCCGATAAGGCTTTCACCGAAATTGGATATAATAACTGGAGACATGCCATTGATAGCAACAAGGGACTGGGGAGGCACTGATAAAGCAAAGAGCATTTGAAATGCATGGTATTTTGGACAAAAAGACAAGAAAGTAATGCACAGGGAGTGGAATTTTCAACACTTGTGAATTCTGCACAGCTTGCAAGAAATTGTATGTATTTGTCATCAATTGTGGACTTTCTTGCTGTCAACTAGCTTCCTCTCAGGGGAACTTTGGATGCAATGGATGCAAGAGGGGAGGGGGCGGTAGACTATTACTGGCAACGATAGATTATATGTTCAGGAAAGACAAGGAACTTGCTAGTGCCTTAAGTACAATTCCCCGCAATGCCACATACACATCTCATGACATCCAGAACAAAATAATTGGGCTCATGAGTGAGGTAGTCACAGAGGAAATTGTGAAGAAAGTAGGGGAGTCATGGTACACACTTAAAGTGGATGGGACTAAAGACCCAACCGGGTGCGAGAACATTTCAATTGTACTCCGTTACGTGGGCAAAAACAACCGTGTTTGTGAATGGCAACAAGTAAAGAATGTGATGCTTTATCGCTGACTAACTTGGTCCTGTCAGGGCTAACAAATATTGGCCTTAACACCAAGAAGATTCTTAGGCAATGTTATGATGGGGCCAGTGTGATGTCTGGTAAACATGGGGGCATACAAAAGGTAGTGCAGGACAAGCTGAATCGGGAAGTGCCGTGTGTGCATTGCTTTAACCACAGGCTGCATTTAGTCATAGTGCACGCTATGTCCTCTGAGGGTGCATTGGATTACTTTTTTAATGTGTGTAATTCCCTTTACAAGTTTCTCAGGAAACCAACTGTGGCTGCGCAATCTACATAAGATAAACTGAAACGGCAGCGCTGGACTGGTCATCTGGCCACGGTGAGTGTCGTTATAAAATCTCTGGACAGCATTATACAAGCTGTTTTCCGAGCCGAGCTTCAGATTCATTGCCTTCATGGTCCACAAAGTCCTCAGTCTGCTCGACCCCCCCCCCCCCCCCCCCCCCCCTAACAAGTTACTTCAGAATGAAGCAACTGGTCTATACACTGGCATCCGAGTCGTCCGCTGTGCCCACAATTGCGTGGAAAATGGGCCAGCAAGAAGAGGATAATGCACTCTGGATGCTGTACTGGGAGAAATGTCAGCACGATTTAACGAACGAAACAGCCAACTTGTTGAGGCCCTGTGTGCCTTGCACCCAGAGAATGAAACCTTTATGGATGTGGAAAAAGTGAAACCACTGCTGGACTTAATCTCAGGAGACTTTGTGGAAGCTGAGTTTATTGTCGCACGCCAGTTTCTACAGAATGAAATCGCCCGACCTGGAGAAGAAAAATGGACTACGCAAAGAATTTTGGATAGATACTCCGGGCCTCTAACAGCAATCCCTACGGTGATGATGGCATTGAAGCTGGGATTAACATTTGGAGCATCGACGACAACATGCGAGAACTCTTTTTCAATGTTGAAAAACGTATTCAGTGAGCACAGATGGAGCATGTGGCAGGAGGAAAGCGCAGCTGATTCAACTGGCATTTGAGAGGGATCTTACAAGCAAATTCCGTGGGGAGGGGAACGAGAGACTGCTGAGGAGGTTCAACACTGAATCAAGGTGGCTGCAACACTTTTGAATCTGGGTAAGAACAGGCAGCCTGGATGGGCTTGTATTATTTTGTTATTTGCTAGCTTTTGGAAATCAGAAATAGGTAATAGGTGTAGACGTGATTTTCTTTATTAGTGTTGCTGCCATGTCTACTGCTTGATTTCTGTGATGTGATTGGAAGTGTTTGGTTAATTATATAATCAGATTGTTTTTAATGTTGTTTTATATGGTAGAAGAGGTGCTTTGCATTTCATTGATAAGGGTGGGTAGACCTTGACCAATGGTTGAGTGACGATGTAGCTCTAGTGTTGCCATAAACAACTTGTTGCTATGGAATACTAATTTCTCTTATCGTACGCAGCGAAGTATCGCACTCTTGTGAGAAGACAGCTTGGTCGTTGCGTCGAAGCTGCATTGTCCCGATATATCGCGGTGGTGCATTGTACATTATTGTTTGCTTTACGCGATTGGAAATGCATTGTATTGGCATGGGGAAGTATTATTACAGTAATTAGCAACTGTTTTGCATTGCATTGATGGGTATTGTACATAACTTGAGCCCCGTTAGTCATTTCTGATGCCCTCTTGCCGAGTTAATCCTGCCGCTGGGCCGGTTCCAAGGGCAATGTAGTTTTTTTTTATGATAAGGATTTGTTCAACTTTTCAAAACAACACTGAAGTGTTGTTTTTTAGGGCATGCAAGTGTGATTGAAAGGGAATCCCCACTAGGAAGTCAAACTTTGGGAAAGTGTTGTGTATGCATTCCAAAACATGGACCCAGTTTCTAGCCATGTCAATACAAATTGACAGTTTATTCGATTCATATGATAACGGGCAGTGGTGGAAAAAGTACTCAATTGTCATACTTGAGTAAAAGTAAAGACACCTTAATAGAAAATGACTGAAGTAAAAGTCAAAAAGTCAAATATTAATTGAGTAAAAGTCAAAGTATTTGGTTTTAAATACACTTAAGTATCAAAAGTCAATGTAATTGGTAAAATATACATAAGTATCAAAAGTGAAAGTAAAAGTATAAATCATTTCAAATTCCTTTTATTAAGCAAACCAGTTAGCACAATTTTTTTGTTTTTGTTTTTAATTTACAGATGGCCAGGGGCACACTCCAACACTCAGACATAATTTACAAACAAAGCGTGTGTGTTTAGTAACTCTGTCAGATCAGCGGCGGTACGGATGACCAGGGGTGTTCTCTTGATAAATACGTGAATTTAACCATTTTCCTGTCCTGCTGAGCATTCAAAATGTAACTACACAGTAAAATCACCAGTGTTAAATTCACTGTGTAAAAAAAAGTGATCAACTCCCATAGAGTTGTTTTAGCAACTGGCAGTGCCAAATGACCCCTGGAGTCAGTGCTGATAACTGGTGTTAATTGCTAAGGTGTACAATTTTACTCTATTGGTGTAGACTTTTACTCAGTAAGTGTAAACATCACAACCCCGCCCATAAATTCAGTTTCTGTGTTCAAATTTCCCTTTTCTCGACACCATTGTTGGATCAACAAAATCCTAATGTGTTCCCCACAAAGGTGAGTTTTAAACAACTATTTCACTGATATTATTGAGATATTTTTATACATGCTTGTCAGACTGCTGTGTAACATAAAAAGTCGAACCGTTTTGATTGTGTGTGTGTGTGTGCAGCTAATGTTAGAGTTACTTGCGTTTCACTTTTTTTCAAGTCTTTGCTAGACAGTTAGCATGCTAGCTAACTAGCGCGCCCCCGTCCTGTGCAGTTAGTCTGCTCCACGTGGTGGTTCCATGGGGAGCGTCTCATTTCAGCACCAAGCTTTTTTCGCCTTATGCTAGTTTGTTCTCTTTATTTTGGCTATTGAGGACTAATCTGATTAAGCTGAGTTGTTTATTTAGCCAAATTATAACTGCATTTTTGATTTGTGGGTGATGCTTAAAGATAAATATTGTGGCCATTGCATCGGCAGCTAGCTAGTCTAGCTAACTGCGTTTCCCACTCGCTTTATCACCAGTTGATTTTGGCGGTCTTGTAAGGCTGCTCCTAGAACATAACCACATAATAGTGACTAGCTGGAATTCTGAGTGTATTTTACTGGACTAATTAGGCCGTCAATATTTCGGGACAATGAATATGAGTTGAATAGTCTGTTTCCTGTAGTTTGGGACCTGCTTCAAGTAATATCAGACAAGTTGTGGTCATGATCCAATATTTTCATAATATACTTTGAAATTAGCAGTGCTAAGTAAAGGAGTGTTGGTGAAAATGTTTGTAGTCATCCTTATATAATATGTCATGATTGAAATACAAATGTAATGCTTTTTCATCCATGTTGGCCTTATCTCGTACCATTAACTGCTTTCAGACCTAGTCATGCTGATCAGGGTGAAATTCAATGGTGAACAAAAATATTTCAAGATCATTGACCTGACACTTGAAAACCTTTTGATTTGAGGTAAACTTTTAATATGTGATTGTAAATAAATGCATTGTTTTCATACCAGTCAGTCTGATTACTCTTACCATTAAGATTGCAATTCTAATTGTAGGTTGTTGTTTTAATGTTTGTCACAGCTTTCCTGAAATATGAGATCCCACTTACTAGTTTATCAGAGACAAAGCTGTATGATGGGTCTGGAACTGAAGTTGAAGGGGATGTGTTTGAGGAGGTGGTGACACGGCCAGATCTTGGTGTTTTCAAGCTCACGCTGACCAATGATGCTAAAGGTATGTGCTTGTTTTCAAGTCTTGGTTACTTGTGGCATAACTTTCAATATAACCATACATTTGACATGCCTGTATTGTCATCTTTGTGTATTTCAGAATCTTCCCTGGTGAGTCCTGTCTGCCAGGTCTGTGATGGGTGGTTCAGACCATGAGTCAGTTGATAGAATCATTTTCAGCGAGGATGAAAGCCCCTCAAGAAAGCGTCAAATATCTGATGTTGAAGCAAAAAGTTTACGTTTGTAAATCATTCTTCAATTCCCTTGGCATCAAATCGATTTTTCAGCGCTTCACTTTTTTACAGCTAATAGAGAGCATACTGAAGAAAAAGCCTGGTGGAGAGGTTGTCATCAAGGAATACTCCAAAACTAAAAGCCTGACTGACCGCACCAGACGAAAGATGATCAACATTCTTCTTTTGGCGATGACGGAGACTCATGGGTAAGTTTAAAAGAAAGATTCATAATGAAAATTGTTGAGCATTACTTGCTCCCATATCTGCTGAATGTTAAAAATGACTTCTGTATCAGTATCTCAGTCACATAATTGGTTAGGCTACTGCTGAACATCCACTGCTATTGGTAGAAGATTTATCTTGTATCAAACTCAATGGGCATGATACTGATTCAGAAATCACTCCTGATATTTAGCTGACTGGGGACCAGCGCTGCTTGTGGAGATTCTGATTGCCGCCTAAACATAACATTATATTTTTGTCAGGACATCACCACCGCGCAGTGTGAGAAACGTTTGCACAAGGCATTGTCTCCTTGTTCCCATACCTGAAGGATCCCTACATCGTGCTTCTACACCTGCATTGCTTGCTGTTTGGGGTTTTAGGCTGGGTATCTGTACAGCACGAAGGATCCCTACACCGTGCTTCTACACCTGCATTGCTTGCTGTTTGGGGTTTTAGGCTGGGTTTCTGTACAGCACTAAAAGATATTAGCTGATTAGCTTGATTTGATCACAAATGGATATGTAAGCATACATTACAACTGCGTTTAATTCGTCTGGTACAGTATCTGAGCTAATGGGACTTGGTATTTGTTTTTTCTTTCAAGATTAGTAACCATGTTCATTTTCTTAAGGAACATTATTACAACCCTAATAGTGGAGAAGGGTACCTCTCATATAGAATCAAAACCATTCAGAGGAATTTGGCTTCATCAGAGAAACGGCCCACTCAACTATACTCTCGAGTGCCAACTGCTAAGAGGGAGTCCAGTCCATCCACTTTGGCTACCCTGAGTGAAGACCAGTGCCGAGAGGCCATGAAATTGACCTTTGAGTACAGGAAGAAGATGACCCACGACCCGGGTAAATGCTCCACCATCCTAACCGAATTTCCACGCTTTCTGGATGTGAAGGGCTTGGTAAGACTTTTTAAATTAAAACAGTTTCAAGTTGTATAAATTGCATTTAAGCTCTAGATGCCAATTTAGGTTGGCCAGTAATAGTCGTTCAAATAATGTGTGGGCTGGTGATTTACTCAAACTCTGTTTTGGAGGTTAAAGTGGAATGTCTTATTTGTTTCAGATTGAGTAGGATTTTATGCTGCTGTTTGGAGAGGGAACATCAGACAAGTTTTTGGAGAGTTGGTCAACTACATTCAAGCAAAAGATCATCATGCTAAGCAAGACCCGAAGCAAGGCCACTCAGGGAGCTGAACTTCAGGATCTGATCCAGATGGCAGAATCTGCAGTTGATGGGGGAGCTGACACGAATGCTGATGTTTAGATGATCATAATTTATAATTTATATTGCAAATAACTCTGAAATGTTAATGTCACTGATGGAATTTACCATTTTAAATCAGGATCTCTTTGTTTAGGATGCGACGATGACCTTTCACCTATCCTTCTCCTGCTCCATTTGATTCCTCCTTCATCACAAGGCTGCAAAAGACCAGGCAAGATGTCAAGCTGAACAGCATCTTGTGATATTCCAAAAGGTTTGTATTGGCATTCTTATTCTTGGACAGTGCTGCAGCCGTTATGATGAACTAATGATGGTGTTCATTTTTGTTGTCTTCAGGCAGGAACCAGTATCCAGGAGCACCTTGATGTGATTGACCAGAGCCGCCAACCATATCGTCTTGCAGTCGTGACCAGGAAGAGCAGCATCCACGCTTACTTCTTCGTCCTGGACAAGCGAGCATTCGATGAGCTTTTCAAGACTCACTTTGTTTTTGGTACGGCTTACAATACAATGCTGCGCAACATGTACACCGTCATACATACAACCGTATACAACATAGACATTGGGAAGGTTAAGGAGACTCCGAGGGTTGCTGAGCTCAGAGCTAAACTCCTGCACTAATGCTGATTAAGTTATAATGATATGTTTTGTTTGCCATGCTAGTCATGGAAGTACCAACTTGCTCGTGAGGCATCTCAAGTTGATGCATGGATTGTGCCCTGGTACAACTCTTAGACTAAAATGTGGTCAAGCAGATTGTTGTCGTGTTTTTGGTACGTTTTCATGCTTCAGGAAGCAGCTAAGCAGGGCACATTCCGGAGACTCAAATTTTGTTAAACACTAACTTGGATGCTAATACAGCCATTGATAGTGAGGCAAATAATGCTGATTTCCCTTCAAATTCTAGTTGTAACCACGTTGTACCAATATCTAACAAAAACACACTTGATACTTATTGCACAACTGCAGGCTGCAGGTGTAGGTCAGACGACTGTAAATAGTTTTGTATCTTCCATGGAAGAAGCCGTTCAAGAGATACAGGGTCAAGCTAAAGTGACCGCTCTTACATGTATATCTTCAAAAGACACAGAAACTGTTGAATTCGGTATCAAAACGAAGTGCTTGTTTCATATAAAAATGGGGAACAGTTTAACCAGTTGAGAAAGTCCTTGGTGTTAGATTTGACAATAGAAGAAACAACACTACTGGAACTTATGATCAAATAGTCATAACTGATACATTTTCTTACGTTCCAGTTCTCCAGACATTGCAGTCAATTTTGAAGAACCCAAACACAAGTGGCATGTTTAAAACTCGGGGCACAATTTTAAAGATGGAGTTTACTTTGATTTGGAAGATGGACTATATATGAAGAGACGTCCTCTCTTTTCTAAAGAGAAAAATGCATTGCATATTCAACTCTTTTATGATGACTTTGAGACTGCTAATCCATTGGGATCAAAAAGGGTATTCACAAGTTGGGAGCTATAAACTTTACTTTGAGAAATTTTACCCCAAAGTTGAATTACATTTTGGTAAATATTCACTTATGTGCACTCTTTCATATCCAGGACCTTAACACTTATGGATTTGATTCCATTCTTGAGCCAATAGTAAGCGATTTGAAAGTGCTTGAGACTGAGGGGATTGAAGTTCCCTTCTTCAGTGGTCGTATACATGGCAGTATCGTCCAAGTAACTGGAGATAATCTTGGTATACATTGCCTGGTTGGTTTTGTGGAATCTTTTAGTGCTTGTTATTGTTGACGTTTTTGCCTCACTGAGAAAGTGGATTTTCAAACTGTGTTCTCTGAGGATGACCCAAGAGTGACTTTACGAACAAAACACATGCACTCAGACCATTGTCAAACTGTTCAGTCAAACACAACACTACCTCATGTGTACAGTAGGAAGCATGCTTACATATTTAACTCTCTGCAGTACTTCAATACTACAGACACATTTTCTGTTGATATAATGCATGACAGTTTAGAAGGAGTTGCACAATTTGAGGTAAAACTTGTGTTACAGTAAGATGATAAATACTGGCAGCTACTTCTGTTACTACTACAAATTGTAAATATTGTGTTTTCTCCTATACTAACAGAGGGCATGACTATCTATCTGAAGCAGTTAATTGCTGAACATCATAGGCTTTTCAAGTATTTGTTTCCTGATAGAAATCTGTTTACCGAAACATCACTTCATGATACAATATCCTTGTTGTGTAAGGAATATTGGGCCCGTTCTTCACTCGTGTATGCACTTCAATGCAAAACATAATTTCTTTAAAAAGCAATTGTAGAGTTTTAAGAATGCCACTATGACCTTAGCCAAGAAATACCAAAATTACATATAATTGGGAAACGTTCAGCCAGGATAGACTAGCTTCAGGTCCAGGAAAGATGTCAAGGCTCAATGAACTGAAAAGAAGGCCATGAGATTGCTGCCAAGTTGAACGTCTCAGTGCACACAAATGTTTTGTCAGTTAAATGGGTAAAGCACCATGGTATAGAATATCGTTTTGATTTGATCACATGTGGTGAAGTAGCCATTGAAATGCCAGTATTTTACAAGATTAAGGCTATTGTTCTGAAAGTGGAAAATGTTGTTTTGTTTGGGTCAGCTCTTGAAACCTTATGTTTTGATGATCATTTGCATGCATTTACAGTTGTTTTGAAGCAAAGTCCAACGTGCAAGGTATTTCATGTAAATGACATCATGTACCACAAAGCTTTTACTTTGCTCATGTCATATGGAGCAAGGGATTTTCTTGACTACATTGTCCCTTACTGTCACTTGATAACAGTTTAAGCCAGGGCTGATACTTATGGTTAGGTTGTGAGAAACATATTTGAAAGTGCTTTTACAAAATATAATTTCCATTTACATGGGGGAAGAGTAAATAAATTAACACTGAAGAGTAAACACATTGTTACTCTAATAGGAGTCACTCTAGATCAACACTAGTGAGTGTCACTATAACATTCAAAGTGTTGATTACCTCTTTGTGTTACATTTTATCAACACCGGCCAATGTACTGCAGTGTTAACTTTTTGCACTCTTCAGTGTTAAATCAACACTAGAAATTTAACACTTTGATCAGTGTGCTTTTTACTCTGTGTAGAGTGGGACCATATGTACTCACTGACAGTGTTAAATGTAACACTTCAGGTGTTGATTTAACACTTTCAAATTTACTGTGTAGTACTTTTAGGTGTCAGGGAACATGTATGGAGTAAAAAGTACATGATTTTCTTTAGGAATGTAGTGAAGTAAAAGTTGTCAAAAATAGTAGTACAGATAAGTACAGATACCCCAAAAAACGACTTAAGTAGTACTTTAAAGTATTTTTACTTGATTTCTTTACACTACTGATAATGGAGGAAGCGAGGAAACCTTTCTTTTTTAACATCTGAACACAAAACATTCACCACACGATGTATCAAAGAAACAAATTAGTTAAAAATGAAAGAGAGCATGAAGGAAACCATAAAACTATCACATTTTGGCAAATGGAATGACTGTGACAGTTAAACAAGCAAGTTCACCTCCCACACGGCGTCCATTGAGCCAACAAAGAAGAGAGGGGGAAGAAAACATGGATTGAGTGTGGATTGTTTATGGATCGGGGAAAAACACAGGCTGAGCAAAAACATGCATGGCTCCATCCACTTCCATGATGCATTCAGATGCTCCTCGTGACTGACATGCACGTGCACATGCAGGTTCACACAGCATGTCTTTCTCTCCACACATTCTGATCCAACGCAGGGGACCTCTCTTCCCTTTAACATTTTTCATTGTCAGTTGGTTTAAAAATACATATATATTAAGTTTTGCCCTCTAGGGGAGCTTGCCCATTCTCCATCTGCCCAGGGTGTACTTGTTACATTTTGGATGTTAAAAAATATGTAATGAAAAGAAGAAACCACGTGTTCAAGGGATGGCTTCCAAAAGGAGTCTTAACATTATGCAGTTAACCTCCTTATTGAATGTAATGATTCTTTCCCTCAACTTCCCCCTCAGCATCTTATATACTCTTATAAAAAATGATTCCAAAAGGGTTCTTCAACTATCCCTGTAAGAGAACCCTTTTGGTTCCAGGGAGAATTATTTTGGGTTCCACATAGAACCCTCTATGGAAAGGGTCCTACATGGAACCCAAAAGGGTTCTATCTGGAACCAAAAATTGTTCTCAAAGGGTTCTCCTATATGGACAGCAGAAGAACAATTTTAGGTTCAGATGGTTCCTTTTTTTGTAAGAGTGTACAAGCACGACACATTCATTTTCATTAGTGGGCACTTAGCGGATCACTGCTCTGACACACCTGGGTCTCCTTACGGCCTGTTAGAGAGTCTATGGACAGCACTCTAACAATGCTGCCCTCATTCCTCAGGTGCTCTGGGAGAGGGAGAGGGAGAAAACAGTATATTTGACCTCTCAGCTTCCCTATCAAATCTAAAAAGCAATCCTAAATGCAATCCAAGCAATCCTAAATGAAATGATAACATTTACAGACTACAAAATTGGCTTTTTACCAAATTACCATATGACCACGTATTCACCCCACACACTCTAATTGACAGACAAACAAAACAAAACCAAGGCAAAGTCTTCTCGTGCTTTGTTGATTTAAAAAAATCTTTAGAGTCAATTTGGCATGAGGGTCTGCTATACAAATTGTCGGAAAGTGGTGATGGGGGAAAAACATGTGACAAAAACACACAAACATTTCTTTCCACAGGGCCAGGGGTGAGATGGTGGGGCTTAAGCTGCACCCCTCTCTTCAAAATATATATCAACGAATTGGCGAGGGCACTAGAACAGTCTGCAGCACCCGGCCTCACCATACAATAATTTGAAGTCAAATGTCTACTGTTTGCTGATGATCTGGTGCTTATGATCTGGCCTACAGCAGCACCTAGATCTTCTGCAGAGATACTGTCAGACCTGGGCAGTGACAGTAAATTTCAGTAAGACAAAAAAAATGGTGTTCCAAAAAAGGTCCAGTTGCCAGGACCACGAATACAAATTCCATCTAGACACCGTTGCCCTAGAGCACACAAAAACTATACATACGTCAGCCTAAACTTCAGCGCCACAGGTACAGTTGAAGTCGGAAGTTTACATACACATTAGCCAAATATATTGAAACAATTTTTCACAATTCCTGACATTTAATCCAAGTAAAAATTCCCTATCTTAGGTCAGTTAGGTTCACCACTTTATTTTAAGAATGTGAAATGTCAGAATAATAGTAGAGAGAATTATTTATTTAAGCTTTAATTTTTTTCATCACGTTCCCTGTGGGTCAGAAGTTTACATACACTCAATTAGTATTTGGTAGCATTGCCTTTAAATTGTTTAACTTGGGTCAAATGTTTCGGGTAGCCTTCTAAAAGCTTCCCACAATAAGTTTTGCCCCATTCCTCTTGACAGAGCTGGTGTAACTGAGTCAGGTTTGTTTGCCTCCTTGCTCGCACACACTTTTTCAGTTCTGCCAACATATTTTCTATATGATTGAGGTCAGGGCTTTGTGATGGCCACTCCAATACCTTGATTTTGTTGTCCTTAAGCCATTTTGCCACAACTTTGGAAGTATGCTTGGGGTCATTGTCCATTTGGAAGACCCATTTGCGACCAAGCTTTAACTTCCTGACTGATGTCTTGACATGTTGCTTCAATATATCCACATAATTTTCCTGCCTCATGACTCCATCTATTTTGTGAAGTGCACCAGTCCCTCCTGCAGCAAAGCACCCCCACAACATGATGCTGCCACCCCGTGCTTCACGGTTGGGATGGTGTTCTTCAGCCTGCAAGCGTCCCCCTTTTTCCTCCTAACAGAATGATGGTCATTATGGCCAAACAGTTCCATTTTTGTTTCATCAGACCAGAGGACATTTCTCCAAAAAGTACGATCTTTGTCCCCATGTGCAGTTGCAAACCATAGTCTGGCTATTTTATGGCGGTTTTGGAGCAGTGGCTTCTTCCTTGCTGAGCGGCCTTTCATGTTATGTCGATATAGGACTCGTTTTATTGTGGATATAGAAACTTTTTTAGCTGTTTCCTCCAGCATCTTAATAAGGTCCTTTGCTGTTGTTCTGGGATTGATTTGCACTTTTCGCACCAAAGTATGTTCATCTCTAAGAGACAGAACGCGCCTCCTTCCTGAGCAGTATGACGGCTGCGTGGTCCTATGGTGTTTATACTTGCGTACTATTGTTTATACAGATGAACGTGGTACCTTCAGACGTTTGGAAATTCTCCCAAGCATGAACCAGACTTTTCGAGGTCTACAATTTTTTCTGAGGTCTTGGCTGATTTTTTTTAGATTTTTCCATGATGTCAAGCAAAGAGGCGCTGAGTTTGAAGGTAGGCCTTGAAATACATCCACAGGTACACCTCCAATTGACTCAAATTATGTCAATTATTCTATCAGAAGCTTCTAAAGCCATGACAATTTTCTGGAATTTCCCAAGCTGTTTAAAGGCACAGTCAACTTAGTGTATGTAAACTTCTGACCCTCTGGCATTGTGGTACAGTGAATTATAAGTGAAATAATCTGTTTGTAAACAATTGTTGGAATAATTACTTGTATCATGCACATAGTAGATGTTCTAACCAACTTGCCAAAACTATAGTTTGATAACAAGACATTTGTGGAGTGGTTGAAAAACGAGTTTTAATGACTCCAACCTAATTGTATATAAACTTCCAACTTCAACTGTATTACCCTCAGATTACACAGACCCACAAATAATTTGAAACGAATCCAATTTTGATAAACTCCCATATCTATTGGGTAAATTACTACAGTGTGCCATTACAGCAGCAAGATGTGTGACCTGTTGCCACAAGAAAAGGGAAACCAGTGAAGAACAAACACCATTGTAAATAAACATAGGTTGTATGTGTATTTATTTTACTTTTTGTCCTTTAACAATTTGCACATCATTACAACACTGTATATAGACATAATGACAGTGGAAATGTCTTTATTCTTTTGGAACTTTTGTGAGTGTAACGTTTACAGTACATTTTTTGTTTATTATCTATTTCACTTGCTTTGGCAATGTAAACATATGTTTCACATGCCAATAAAGCCCCTTAAATTGAATTGAGAGAGAGAAAGTCACAAAGCATGAAGATGATGTGCAGTGGTTTTGTCCACTGTAGGCATTTCTCTTAGTTCATTTGTTTTAGTTGGTCATGGCGCTGCTGGGAGTCAGTGAGAATGAATTGACAGAAAGTTTGTTTATGTTTATTTTGACTTGTCCTGCCTCAGCCAAAATAAGTGCTCGTCCATTGCCACTTAGTGAGTATGTATCTGTGTGTGTCTGCGTGTGTGCGCGCGCACGAGAGAGGAAACAAGAATAAGAAAATGTAGGAAAATCAAATCAAATTGTATTTGTCACATGTGCCGAATAAAACAGGTTGGCAACTGGATCCTGGACTTCCTGACGGGTCGACCCCAGGTGGTGAGGGTAGTTAGCAACACATCTGCAACACATGATCCTGTTGAGAATCAGCGTGGCAGATGAGTTGTTGCCTACCTTTAACACCTGGGGCGGCCTGTCAGGAGGTCCAGGATTCAGGAAGTCCAGGAAATGCAGCCAACCAATGCATAAGGGGTTGTGATTAAGCCTTTATCCAATTATCATCAGTGTGTGTTCACATGAAAGGGCAGCATGTTGCCGTGCAGTTCACCCTCAGGAAAGCAAATTAACCTCCTGCTCAAGAAAACAATAGATAAGATGGCTTGATTTTAAAAAGCTATTTTCCTACAATCTGAGAAGAAAAGGTGTTTTATACTGTAGAACCCCAAGGAACCTTTTTTTCTGAGATGTACAGATATCACAACAATAAAAAAATCTGTTTCAACTGTAACATCTTTGTGCTTCTGTACAACTAGGGAAACGTGTCATTACTATATCAGGGCCGTGTCTCCCTGTTTAGCTGGTGTACTCTAATATCAGGGTTCAAGGGGCAGGGGGGAGCAAAGCAGCCGAAATAGAGGGTAAACTCACTGCCTTCCTGAAAACAAACAATGTATACGAAATGCTTCAGTCTGGTTTTAGACCCCATCATAGCACTGAGACTGCACTTGTGAAGGTGGTAAATGACCTTTTAATGGCGTCAGACCGAGGCTCTTCATATGTCCTCGTGCTACTAGACCTTAGTGCTGCCTTTGATACCATCGATCATCACATTCTTTTGGAGAGATTGGAAACCCAAATTGGTCTACACGGACAAGTTCTGGCCTGGTTTAGATCTTATCTGTTGGAAAGATATCAGTTTGTCTCTGTGAATGGTTTGTCCTCTGACAAATCAACTGTACATTTCGGTATTCCTCAAGGTTCCAATTTAGGACCACTATTGTTTTCACGATATATTTTACCTCTTGGGGATGTCATTCGAAAACATAATGTTAACTTTCACTGCTATGCGGATGACACACAGCTGTACATTTCAATGAAACATGGTGAAGCCCCAAAATTGCCCTCGCTAGAAGCCTGTGTTTCAGACATAAGGAAGTGAATGGCTGAAAACGTTCTACTTTTAAACTCGGACAAAACAGAGATGCTTGTTCTAGGTCCCAAGAAACAAAGAGATCTTCTGTTGAATCTGACAATTAATCTTGATGGCTGTAAAGTCGTCTCACATAAAACTGTGAAGGACCTCGGCGTTACTCTGGACCCTGATCTCTCTTTTGACGAACATATCAAGACTGTTTCAAGGACAGATTTTTTCCATCTACGTAACATTGCAAAAATCAGAAACTTTCTGTCCAAAAATGATGCAGAAAAATTTATCCATGCTTTTGTTACTTCTAGGCTAGACTACTGCAATGCTCTACTTTCCGGCTACCCGGATAAAGCACTAAATAAACTTCAGTGCTAAATACGGCTGCTAGAATCCTGACTAGAACCAAACAATTTGATCATATTACTCCAGTGCTAGCTTCCCTACACTGGCTTCCTATTAAGGCAAGGGCTGATTTCAAGGTTTTACTGTTAACCTACAAAGCTTTACATGGGCTTGCTCCTACCTATCTTTCCGAGTTGGTCCTGCCGTACATACCTACACGTACGCTACGGTCACAAGACGCAGGCCTCCTAATTGTCCCTAGAATTTCTAAGCAAACAGCTGGAGGCAGGGCTTTCTCCTGTTAGATCTCCATTTTTATGGAATGGTCTGCCTACCCATGTGAGAGACGCAGACTCGGTCTCAACCTTTAAGTCTTTACTGAAGACTCATCTCTTCAGTAGGTCATATGATTGAGTGTAGTCTGGCCCAGGAGTGTGAAGGTGAACGGAAAGGCTCTGGAGCAACGAACCGCCCTTGCTGTCTCTGCCTGGCCGGTTCCCCTCTCTCCACTGGGATTCTCTGCCTCTAACCCTATTACAGGGGCTGAGTCACTGGCTTACTGGTGCTCTTTCATGCCGTCCCTAGGAGGGGTGCGTCACTTGAGTGGGTTGAGTCACTGACGTGATCTTCCTGTCTGGGTTGCCCCCCCCCCCGTGGCGGAGATCTTTGTGGGCTATACTCGGCCTTGTCTGGGTCACTGGGTAGCTGCAGGAACAGGGATGGAGAGCCCATGGCCTACAGAGTTTGTGCTGAATACCACCTGTAGAGTAGCGAGAGGCTGCGAGCTCCTCAAACAGTGGTTGATGCGTGGAGTGAAATAGGTGAAGTGTTATTATAAGCCCAGATATTTCTATATGCAATCCCGTGTGAAAGCAGAGTTTGATGGTTTCCACTAAAAGGATGAGGATCCCAGCTGCTACTATATGTATTTCTCAGCTGCTAATATTAAGCAAATGCTCCACTATAAAACCGGAGTAGCCTTCCCAGCACAAACTGCTGGAAAGCGCCTCAATTCGCTATTTGAGTGAATACAGATGACATGTCTTTTCCCCCTGCCCCTGTTCCTGCACATTTGATAATGGGCCATTCTAAATCGAAACTAATTTTACATATTAGAAAAGACAATTAAATTGAGAATAGCATGATAGGTGAAAATATGTTCACTTGATGAGAACAGCACATGCAGTCTGAGGCAAGGAACAGTGTAAGCTTTTTTGTGTGACTTTTTCCAATCATCAATATCCTATAGTCGCATCATGCAGCCCATAAATGTTTGTATCATTCACAACTAAAGTTGCCAAATAACTCAAAATCTAGCATATGGAACCTGTTTCAAATGACCACTTTTACGCTCAACATAGCTACTTCATATGGGCACTCGCTCCTGAATGGAAAAAATATTCTTTATATTTTATTCAGCAAAGTTCAATTATATTCTTCTTACTATAAAATCATACATACTCTCAGAAAAAAAAAGGTTCTGGATACAACAAAAAAAGTGTTGTATTGCTTGCGTCATATATGGCACCCTTAAAGGTTCTATAAAGAACCCTTTTGTAGGGTTTTTTGATTAGAACCCCAGAGGTTATTTTTCACTCTAGCAAAATTGGTTCGAAATAGAACCCTTGGGTTCCAGTCATTTGCATGACAACAACCGGATGACAAAACTCCATGACCAACACAGCCCTAGTCAGGGTTTGTCTTACTTACGTTCTCGCTTAGGCTCCCTCTGTCTGACTAAAGCCTCTGTCTGACTAAAGCCTCTGTCTGACTAAAGCCTCTGTCTCAATTGGAATCTGAATCTGAATTGTGCAAAGTCAGTGTAGTCTGTACAGGTGTTTAAGCTGGGAGTGGGGCTGAATGGTGATGATGGGCTCACCTCTGAGAGGAAGAAGTGTTTTGAAAATTGGGACGCGTTTTGGAATCCAGAAAAATCACACATTTTGCAACTGTTTGTTCAACTGCTGTTTCTCTGAAGTGCATGGTGTGCGTTAGACAGGTGCACAGATATATCATTATATTCACACTTGTAGTCGCATCATCAAACCAATTATTCAGTCTTTTATTTGAACATCTTCCAACAACACTGCATGAACAATTTCGATAATTGCAGCAAATCTTTTTAACAGCATGGTTTGTTGGAATTTGGAGAGCTAGCATGGGCCCTCTGTGCTATGCACAATGCAGACCTGACACCTTCAGTACATGCAACGGTGAAGGCACTTAAACCATACAGATAACATCCCTGTCACAACAAACACAACAAAGGATGTTTCTTGCTACTGTAGTGACAAAACAACACCTACTGGGTGAACTGCCTTCAGAAAAACAGCTGGTTGAGTCTCATAAAATAAACACTATTTAATAAACACCATAAACAAACTTTACACGCACACTGGTGAAATGTCCCCACTTGTACAAATTTGCCTCCGGTCCCCAAAAGGATAGTAAAACCAAAAGCGTGCAAACACACACGTTAAGGCTGTCGAAATGGAACTGAGTTAGTCACAGTGACTGTTTGGCATTGGTTTTTCCTACCCACCTGTATATCTGACCAATCAACACAATAGGCGGCTAACTTTACCTAGGCTAGGGGTTAAGATTATGGGTTAGATAACATGCTAGCTCAGTAGTAAAAGGGTTAGAAGTTAGGTTAAAGGGTTAAAGTTATGGTTTGGCGAAGGCTTAGCTAACATGATAAAGAGTTGCAAAAGAGCTCAAAAGTAGTAAGTAGTTGCAAAGTTAGTTAGCTAAATGTGTCCGTGATTAGATTCGAACACGTTTGCGTTACACTTTATCTGTGATTGAAATTCACTATTTAAAATAAATAAACTTTTTCGTGTCCCTGTCACGAATTTCCAATAAGCAGTTCATGCCTTTTTCACAACAATCTGTGATACTGGGTTGGGACAAGCCTCCTGAAAACTAGACAACTGATGATCTATAAAAGTTGACATACACACAAAGATGCCCACAGATATAGATGTCAAGGTTTTTACACTTGGTTAAACGCAAGAATTTCGTGGGAAACTGGAAATATCATTTTGAGGTAGAACAAGGATAGACAATCATCTTTCCTTTCATCTGTAGAATTTGAACAATATCATCTGGAATTAAATCGTTCCTGACATGCAATAGGAGGACTGACGATTCCTGAATAAAGTGTCAACCGCAGTTCTATTTCACTATATACTGTATGTCCATTAATATGTGTAATAAAAATGTTGTATTTCCTCACTATGCGCAAATAAGAGGGTTTCTGCATAGCTGATATCATCGGTAGAAATGGGCCACTACTGTACATTTCCTGGTTGTAAGCAAACCACAATATCCTGAATTCATAGCGATTTCAGTACGTGGAGGACCTCCCCATGGAGGTGTATGTGAAAAATATCAAAATATCTGTTTGTAGCCAGCACTTTCAGCCAGAGGATTTTGAAACGGAACTGAAGTCTCAATTCACAGGGTTGCTATGTTGTCGAACGTTGAAAAGTGATGCTTTTCCATCGATTTTCCCTTCCCTTCAAATTTACTAAAAAAAATATGAACAGTTTTAAAGATTTTACTGAGTTACAGTTTATACAGTGCATTCAGAAAGTATTCACACCCCTTGATTATTTTTTTTACATTACAGCCTTATTTTAAAATTGATTTTATTTTTCCATCATCAATCTAGACACAATACCCTATAATGACAAAGCGAAAACAGGTTTTTACAATTTTATTACAAATATAAAACAGAAATACCTTATTTACATAAGTAATAACCTTTGCTATGAAACTCGAAAATGATCTCAGGTGCATCCTGTTTCCACTGATCATCCTTGAGATGGTTCAAACACTTGGAGTCCACCTGTGGTAAATTAAATTGATTGGACATGATTTGGAAAGGCACACACATGTCTATACAGTTGAAGTCGGAAGTTTACAGACATTGGAGTCATTAAAACTCGATTTTCAACCACTCCACAAATTTCTTGTTAACAAACTATAGTTTTGGCAAGTTGGTTAGGACATCTACTTTGTGCATGACACAAGTAATTCTTCCAACAATTGTTAACAGACAGATTATTTCACTTATAATTAACTGTATCACAATTCCAGTGGGTCAGAAGTTACATACAGCTTGGAAAATTCCAGAAAATTATGTCATGGCTTTAGACGCTTCTGGTAGGCTAATTGACATCATTTGAGTCAATTGGAGGTCTACCTGTGGATGTATTTCGAGGCCTACCTTCAAACTCAATGCCTCTTTGCTTGACACTATGGGAAAATCAAAAGAAATCAGCCAAGACCTCAGAAAAAAAATTGTAGACCTCCACAAGTCTGGATCATCCTTGGGAGCAATTTCCAAATGCCTGAAGCTACCACGTTCATCTGTACAAATAATAGTACGCAAGTATAAACACCATGAGACCACGCAGCCGTCATACCGCTCAGGAAGGAGACGGGTTCTGTCTCCTAGAGATGAACATACTTTGGTGCAAAATGTGCAAATCAATCCCAGAAC
This sequence comes from Salvelinus fontinalis, assembly GCF_029448725.1. NCBI lineage: Eukaryota > Metazoa > Chordata > Actinopteri > Salmoniformes > Salmonidae > Salvelinus > Salvelinus fontinalis. The sequence goes on from NC_074666.1 coordinate 61,480,715, forward strand.
AACAGCAAAGGACCTTGTGAAGATGTGGAGGAAACAGCTACAAATGTATCTATTCCCACAGTAAAACGAGTCCTATATCGACATAACCTGAAAGGCCGCTCAGCAAGGAAGAAGCCACTGCTCCACATCCACCATTAAAAAAGTCAGACTACGGTTTGCAACTGCACATGGGGACAAAGATCGTACTTTTTGGAGAAATGTCCTCTGGTCTGATGAAACAAAAATTGAGCTGTTTGGCCATAATGACCATCGTTATATTTGGAGGAAAAAGGGGGAGTCTTGCAAGCCGAAGAACATCATCCCAACCGTGAAGAACGGGGGTGGCAGCATCATGTTGTGGGGGTGCTTTGCTGCAGGAGGGACTGGTGCACTTCCCAAAATAGATGGCATCATAAGGCAGGACAATTATGTGGATCAGCTCTGTCAGGAGGAATGGGCCAAAATTCACCCAACTTATTGTGGGAAGCTTGTGGAAGGCTACCTGAAATGTTTGATCCAAGTTAAACAATGTAAAGGCAATGCTACCAAATACTAATTGAGTGTATGTAAACTTCTGACCCACAGGGAATGTGATGATGTCCCACAGTTGACAGTGCATGTCAGAGCAAAAACCCATCCATGAGATCAAAGTCCGTAGAGCTCCAAGACAGGATTGTGTCGAGGCACAGTTCTGGGAAAGGGTACCAAAACATTTCTGCAGCATTGAAGGTCCCCAAGAACACAGTGGCCTCCATCAATGTTTAATGGAAGAAGTTTGGAACCACCCAGACTCTTCCTAGAGCTGGCCGCCCGGTGCAAAATGAGCAATCGGGGAGAAGGGCCTTGGTCAGGGAGTTGACCAAGAACCCAATGGTCACTCTGACAGAGCTCCAGAGTTCCTCTGTGGAGATGGGAGAACCTTCCAGAAGGACAACCATCTATGCAGCACTCAAATCAGGCTTTTATGGTAGAGTGGCCAGACGGAAGCAACTCCTCAGTAAAAGGCACATGACCCGCTTGGAGTTTTCCAAATGGCACCTAAAGGACACACACCATGAGAAACAAGATTCTATGGTCTGATGAAACCAAGATTGAACTCTTTGGCCTGAATGCCAAGCGTAATGTCTGGAGGAAACCTGGCACCATCCCTACGGTGAAGTATGGTGGTGGCAGCATCATGATTTTGAGATGTTTTTCAGCGGCAGGGACTGGAAGACTAGTAAGGGTGAAGGCAAAGATGAACGGAGCAAAGTACAGAGAGATCCTTGATGAAAACCTGCTCCAGAGCGCTCAGGACCTCAGACTGGGGTGAAGGTTCACCTTCCAACAGGACAACAACCCTAAGCACACAGCCAATACAACACAGGAGTGGCTTCGGGACAAGTCTCTGAACGTCCTTGAGTGGCCAAGCCAGAGCCCGGACTTGATCCCGTTTGAATATCTCTGGAGAGACCTGAAAATAGCTGTGAAGCAACGCTCCCCATCCTACCTGAGTGCTTGAGAGGATCTGCAGAGAAGAATGGGAGAAACTCCTCACATACAGGTGTGCCAAGCTTGTAACATCATATGCAAGAAAACTCGAGGCTGTAATCACTGCCAAAGGTGCTTCAACAAAGTACTGAGTAAAACGTCTGAATAGTTATGTAGATGTGATTTTTTGTTATTTTTTTTTCAATTGCAAAAACGTTTTTCTTTGTCGTGACTTTACTTTCATTAATCTGATGACTTATTTATTTAATCCATTAACTATGTTTAATTGTTATCGATTAAAATAATAATGTAACAACAACTCATTAGGAATTTGGGGCACCACGGACGAGGTTGTTTAAAGAGTTACCATCTCCTGAATTAAGCTCTATGGTCTTTACCTATTATGTTGATAAACAGTCATCTTATTAATCATTACCTCTTATCATATCATTCTGAACGGCCGTAAACTCATGCATTTGCTAAAACCCCAGCCTTGCTCATTATTCAGTACTACACATGTTTTATTATTTATTTACTTACTAGCTAACTGATTAATTAAATAATAAACATACACCCTTTACATGAGACAAAGGTCTCTGTCACACCCTGGCCTTAGTATTATTGGTTTTCTTTATTATTTTAGTTAGGTCAGGGTGTGACATGGGTAATGTTTATGTTTTGTTGGTGTTGGGTGTTTATTTGGTAAAGGGGTAATGGGGTGTAATATATGGTTTTGTGTTGAGTGTAGATGTTTAGCATTGTCTATGGTGGTTAGTATTCTAGGAGAGTCTATGGTTACCTGAATGAGTTCCCAATTAGAGACAGCTGATTTCGGTTGTCTCTGATTGGGAGCCTTATTTAGGGTAGCCATAGGCTCTCATTGGTTGTGGGTAATTGTCTATGTAGAACGTTTGTAGCCTGTATGTGTATGTGCACAACGTTATTTAGCTTCACGGTCGTTTGTTGTTTTGTATAGTTTGTTAAAGTGTGTCGTGTTCGTTCATCTTCGTCGTTATTAAAAAGAAGATGTATCATTATTCCGCTGCATCTTGGTCCGTCTCTCCAGTACACGATCGTGACAGTCTCTAGTGAACTGACAAAATATGACGCCTTGTTACAACATAGATGGAGTGGGAAAGGCACACTTATTGTCGAGACACATCAGAATTATTCTCACAGTAACGATAATCATATAGTTTGCACACAAACTCCCGCCTGTTTGGAATGAGAAATCATGAATGTATTTACGTGTGTTTTATCTCTGTCGGAACCAAGCCTTCTCGTAAAGGGTTTGTTTGGGCCTTTCCGCGGCCCATTTGTACATGCTCTGATTGTCCACCAGAGGTCACAATGTCCTTCTTCTTAGTTGTCCGGTCTCCATGGGTGTTCATTCCTCAGGACAGCTACTTAGCTGCACCAGTGATTGTTTGAGAGGGGAGTTCTCCTCTCTTCATAGTCGAAGTTCCAAACCACTTTACACGCACAGCTGCAGACTGGCAGCTTGGATTAGCTAACAACATGCCAATGGAACACAGGAGTGATGGTTGCTGATAATGGGCCTATGTAGATATTCCAATTTTTTTTTTATCAGCCGTTTCCAGCTACAATAGTCATTTACAACATTAACAATGTCTACACTGTATTTCTGATCAATTTGGTGTTATTTTAATCGACAAAAAATTGCTTTTCTTTAAAAAACAAGGACATTTCTATGTGACCCCACACTTTTGAACAGTAGTGTAGGTTTTAATGTTTTTTGGGGAGGAAGGGGGAGGCTTGGCATCCCAAGTGATTTTACCCATGCACCGCTACTAGATTCCATGGCACATGGTTTATGAACTGATACGCTGGATTCAAAACTTACCATTTTTCAATTAAAATTATTAACCAAAATTCTTGCAACCAATATAATGTTATATCGGTTGCAAGAATTATTGAAACATGTTCTTAGAACGTTATTTAATTACTTTCAAATAACATATAATTTCAGTTCTCAGAACGTTAATAAAACCTCCAAGGAAAACTCTCAGGGAACTATAGTAAAACGTTGTCAGAACCTCCCTGCAACTTAAAAATGTACATTCCCAGAAAAGGCAACATTTTCACTTCCGTATTCGGAACGTTTAAAAAACATTCAGTTTTACCTGTCACCAATCTTATGGCTTCGTTCCCAGAACCAATGGAAAAACAAACTTCCAACGTTCCAAATGTGCTAGCTGGGCAGCATGCTTGGCCAATTACAATTTAGAGCCGGACATGGACAGGTGCTGTTGCCGGGTAGACTCATTCATTGTTTAAATGTTCTCTCTCTCCGAGGGCCTTTTTCACCTTTTGAGTAAGGATATTAGTGATTTCATTACAGGTGCCGATTCACATTCTAGATTTTATGCACTGTGGTGTTTCTAGAACATGTATTGTGTCATATGGAATAAATGAGGAGTATGAGGCAGGAGGGTGTTGGCTGTGTCAGTTGCTCTCTTGAATCGTGTCTCTTCTGTGTTACACCACATTCACTGTATACCTTGGAAATACATGTTATACTGTACATGTGCTATGAGCATAACCAGGTTTGTAAAACCATGCAGAAATGCTGATCTCGTTCCTTCATATTACTTAACATTAGCAAGAGGTGTAGAACAGTAATGTTGATATAATGTTAAGTTGGACCCCTGTAAGGATTCATCACTCTGATTTTTTAAGTACCAAACCCCTTCCTGTGACTTAATGTTATTTAATTACAGAGAACAAAAATGACAGAGCATTTCTCAACACTATTGCAATATCATTAAGATGGCGCCGGAGGGGATGGCTTTATGGTCTCATAATCAACCGTACTATTTTGTTAGTTCTTTTGCATTGTTTGAAACTTATTTTGTACATACTGTTGCTACTACCCTCTCTTATGACCGAAAGAGCTTCTGGACATCAGAACAGCAATTACTCATCTTGAACTGGAAAAATCTTTTTTCTTTAATGAGTTGGACGAGAGGGGTTTACTACAAAGACTCGAACAGGCCCTTATCGCCGTCTTTCGCAGGAGAAAGAGACAGAGGTATCGTGGAAGGAGATTGGGATGCCTTGTGAGGATCCGGCGACAAGTGGCTAATCTGCCTTTGCCATTGGTACTATTGGCCAAAGTACAATCGCTGGATAATAAAGTGGTCAAACTACAAGCACGTGTATCCTACCAACAGGACATTAAAAACTGTATCTTAAGTTTCACCGAGGCGTGGCTGAATGACGACATGAAAAACATACAGCTGGTGGGTTATACACTGTATCGGCAGGATAGAAGAGCAGCCTCTGGTAAGACAAGGGGTGCTGGACTATGTATATTTGTAAACAACAGCTGGTGCACGATATCTAAGGAAGTCTCAAGGTTTTGCTGCCTGAGGTAGAGTATCTCATGATAAGCTGTAGACCACACTATCTACCTAGAGAGTGTTCATCTATATTCTTCGTAGCTGTCTATTTACCACCACGATCCGATGCTGGAACTAAGACCGCACTCAATGAGCTGAGTACGCCCATAACCAAACTGGAAAACGTTCCTTCCGAGGTGTCGCTCCTAGTGGCCGGGGATTTTAATGCAGGGAAACTTAAATCTGTGTGACCAAATTTCTACCAGCATGTTAAATGTGCAACCATAGGGAAAAAAACTCTAGACCACCTTTACATCCTCCATTTGACAAATCTGATCATAATTCTATCCTCCTGATTCCTGCTTAAAAGCAAAAACTAAAGCAGGAAGCACCAGTGACTCGGTCTATAAAAAAGTGGTCAGATGAAGCAAATGCTAAGCTACAGGACTGTTTTGCTAGCACAGACTGGAATATGTTCCGGGATTCTTCCGATGGCATTGAGGAGAACACCACATCAGTCACTGGCTTCATCAATAAGTGCATCGATGACGTCGTTCCCACAGTGACCGTACGTACATACGCCAACCTGAAGCCATGGATTACAGGCAACATCCGCACTGAGCTAAATGGTAGAGATGCCGCTTTCAAGGAGCGGGACTCTAACCCGGAAGCTTATAAGAAATCCCGCTATCCCCCTGACGAACCATCAAACAGGCAAAGCATCAATACTGGACTAAGATTGAATTGTACTACACAGGCTCTGACACTTGTCGGATGTGGCAGGGCTTGCAAACTATTACAGACAACAAAGGGAAGCACAGCCGAGAGCTGCCCAGTGACACAAGCCTACCAGACGAGCTAAATTACTTCTATGCTCGCATCGAGGCAAGTAACACTGAAACATGCATGAGAGCTTCAGCTGTTCTGGACGACTGTATGATCATGCTCTCCGCTGTCGATGTGAGTAAGACCTTTAAACAGGTCAACATTCACAAGGCCTCAGGGCCAGATGGACAACCAGAACGTGTACTCCGAGCATGCGCTGACCAAGTGGCAAGTATCTTCTCTGACGTTTTCAACCTCTCCCTGTCGGAGTCTGTAATACCAACATATATCAAGAAGGCCACCATAGTCCCTATCCCTAGAACACTAAGATAACCTGCCTAAATGACTACCACCCTGTAGCACTCACGTCTGTAGCCATGAAGTACTTTGAAAGGCTGGTCAGGGCTCACATAAACACCATTATCCCAGAAACCCTAGACCCACTCCAATTTGCATACCGCCCCAACATATCCACAGATGATGCAGTCTCTATTGCACTCCACAATGCCCTTTCACACCTGGACAAAATGAACACCTACACAGTGGTTCTTCCTGTAAAAGTTACGTCATGCTGCAGCATGCAAGAATTCTATGGCATGTTATTTAATTGTCAGCCATTGTTGCCAATAATGCTAGTTACAGTCGTATGAAAAAGTTTGGGCACCCCTGACAATTTCCATGTTTTCCCTTTATAAATAATTGGGTGTTTGGATCATCAATTTCATTTTGATCTATCAAATAACTGATGGACAGAGTAATATTTCAGTAGTGAAATTAGGTTTATTGGATTAACAGAAAATGTGCAATATGCATCAAAACAAAATTAGACAGGTGCATAAATTTGGGCACCCCAATAAAAAAAATCACATCAATATTTGTTACAGCCTCCTTTTGCTAAAATAACAGCCTATAGATGCTTCCCATAGCCTCTAATGAGTGTCTGGATTCTGGATGAAGGTATTTCGGAACATTCCTCCTTACAAAACATCTCCAGTTCAGTTAGGTTTGATGGTTGCCAAGCATGGACAGCCCGCTTCAAATCATCCCACAGATTCTCAATGATATTCAGGTCTGGAGACTGGGATGGCCATTCCAGAACATTGTACTTGTTCCTCTGCATAAATGCCCGGGTAGATTTTGAGCAGTGTTTTGGGTCGTTGTCTTGTTGAAATATCCAGCGCCGGCGTAACTTCAACTTTGTGACTGATTCTTCAACATTATTCCCAAGAATCTGCTGATATTGAGTGGAATCCATGCGACCCTCAACTTTAACAAGATTCCCAGTACCGGCACTGGCCACACAGCCCCACAGCATGTTGGAACCCCCACCAAATTTGACTGTGGGTAGCAAGTGTTTTTCTTGGAACGCTGTGTTCTTTTGCCGCCATGCATAACGTCCCTTGTTATGACCAAATAACTCAATCTTTGTTTCATCAGTCCACAGCACCTTATTCCAAAATGAAGCTGGCTTGTCCAAATGTGCGTTTGCATACCTCAAGCGACTCTGTTTGTGGCGTGTGTAGAAAAGGCTTCTTCTGCATCACTCTCCCAAACAGCTTCTCCTTGTGCAAAGTGCGCTGAATTGTTGAACGATGCACAGTGACACCATCTGCAGCAAGATGATGTTGTAGGTCTTTGGAGGTGGTCTGTGGGCTGTTTTTGACCGTTCTCACCATCCTTCGCCTTTGCCTCTCCGATATTTTACTTGGCCTGCCACGTCTGGCCTTAACAAGAACTGTGCCTGTGGTCTTCCATTTCCTCACTATGTTCCTCACAGTGGACACTGACAGCTTAAATCTCTGCGATAGCTTTTTGTAGCCTTCCTCTAAACCATAATGTTGAACAATCTTTGTTTTCAGGTCATGTGAGAGTTGTTTTGAGGCCCCGATGTTGCCACTCTTCAGAGGAGAGTCAAAGAGAACAACAACTTGCAATTGGCCACCTTAAATACCTTTTCTCATGATTGGATGAACTTGTCTATGAAGTTCAAGGCTGAATGAGCTCACCAAACCAATTGTGTGTTCCAATTAATCAGTGCTAAGTAGTTACAGGTATTCAAATCAACAGAATGACAAGGGTGCCCACATTTTTGCATATCCTATTTTTCACATCTGATTTAATTTCATACAACTTAATATTGCTACACTAAACATCTTTGTCTGGACAATACCCCAGTACTCAGCTTTTATTAGAAAATGAATGGCATGCCACTGTGATCATTTTCTGTGACGACAGAGTAAATTGATATGCTGCCTCAGAGGGGTGCCCAAACTTTTTCATACAACTGTAGTTAGTGCTAGTTTGACCACCAGTGGGCATCTTTGAGAAGCATTTGACAGTCATCAATATTGGCTGTACCAGAGAATTTAATTAAGAGCGTTGAGCCAGTAACCAAACCAAAAGTTTGCTGGTTCGAATCCCTGAACTGGAGAGGTGGAAAGTTCAGCCGTTTTGCCAGTTAAACTACCCCCACCACCACCACACACCTCTCAGATTCAGAGGGGTTGGGTTAACTGCGAAGTACACATTTAATTTGAATGTTTAGTTGTGCAGGTATCTCCTTTCCCTTACACAACTTTGCATTTGGATGGTGAAAGTTGCCAATTCCTCTGGTCATTGACAGACTGCAGGCTATAGGCCAAAGTGTATGTTTGTATTTGTGGCTCAATGCTAAATACCAGCGGTAGGTTAAACCCCTAACCCTAGCTCCACCGCTAACCCTCAACAAAACCCTAACCCTAGTTTTATGTCCACACAATGGCTCAACCCTAATCTTAACCCTAAGCCTAACCCTTCCCCACATGTGCCAGGTCTTGAATCCAGTAGGACTCATGTCCTGGAGGCAATGTTTAGATTTCCTTTGTGTGTGTGATGTCCAGGTAAACTGTGGACAACTAGCTCTGACTGGAGGGGAAAAACGCTTCATGGAGTTTCATTGGAGTCTAATTAGAGTCAATATAAAAACAAGTGGGGAGAGGCTTAGTGAAGGGTAAACACACGAAAAACAAATACCTGGGCCTGTTCAGGAGGACACACCAGAGGAAAACATATTGCAATGAAAATCAGAGTCATGTTCATTAGGCATCCCACAGAAGAAAATGGATCGAAACCGGGTCGATGTCATGGAGCTGAATAATTCTATCAAAGTAAAATGAGTCACTGATTAAAACGGTTGATTAAAAAGCTATTGTAAATGCAGAATGGTTCTCCGTTATTTTGGTTGTTGTAACCTTAGACCCCGCGCCAGAACAAATCAGTTGGATGGGATTTCCGTAGATGGGCCCATTTTTTCACGGGACCTCCTATGTGTGCACACGCCTGCACGCATTGTTTCAATTGCTGTAATAGTAAAGACCATAGGCAACTCGTGAGTTTCAAGTTTGGGGAAGCTTGCAATTTATCCTACCATATTTATATACCACGGCTAAGGGCTGTTCTTTGCATGACACAACGCGGGGTGCCTGGACACAGCCCTTATCCGTGGTATATTAGCCATATATCACAAACCCCTGAGATGCCTTATTGCTATTATAAACTGGTTACCAACGGAATTTAGAGCAGTAAAAATACATGTTTTCTCATAACCGTGGTAGACGGTCTGATATACCACGGCTGTCAGCCAATCAGCATTCAGGGCTCGACCCACCCAGTTTATAATTTCATAACGTTTTCCTTTCTCAAAATCATGGTCACGTGCTTAATCATGCAAATCGGAAGTCAAATTATAAACATCTAAAAGTTCAAATAAACAATGCCGAGAGCACTAGCCACTGCTATATGGACACAATGTGATCCATTGGCGGCTAAAGAAATGAGCATATAAAACTCAGAGATAGCCTACAGGCAAATGCAGCAGTAGGCCTATAACTTCCATTGTCAACTAAGTAAAATATATACGCCTAACGCCGACAAATAATAATAAATGGACTTTGCTTCTAGGCGTTACACAAATTAACGTCTGGACGGAAACAAAAGTGATCCTTCAATGAGCCTATCCTCCACGCAATCTCCAAAATACAACAGCCACAGGACAACTTTGTTTGGATGTCGTAAAGGACCAATCACAGAAACTGAAGAGATTTAGCTAGCTAACGACCTCCTTTTTCCACGTGGAAAAAAACAGTGGACAGAGACTTGCTAGCTACATTAGGTAGCTAGCTGGGTTTTTCTACAAGGAATCTGCCTCGCGAAAAAGCTTCTCCCAAGCGTGACACCTACTCCCGTTGCACTGCTGCTTGGATTCCACCTGGCGATCTTTTCACCGTCTGCCTTGGCCTGTCTCCCCCTGTCTGGTACAGGTACCCCTGCCTACTATTTATTAATTTTATCTCATACTTTTATAGCCTACTGGACTCATAGAGAGCTACTCTCTCAAGATATCTTGTTGGGGCGAGTGACTCTTTGAACTTACAAATGGCTAGCCATTCTTGTGGGCCGGCTAAGGAGTATTGGTGTCTCAGAGGTGTCTTTGGCCTGGTTTGCTAACTACCTCCCTCAAAAAGTGCAGTGTATAAAGTCAGAACATCTGCTGTCTCAGCCACTGCCTGTCACCAAGGGAGTATCCCAAGGCTCGATCCTAGGCCCCACGCTCTTCTCAATTTACATCAACAACATAGCTCAGGCAGTAGGAAGCTCTCTCATCCATTTATATGCAGATGATACAGTCTTATACTCAGCTGGTCCCTCCGGATTTTGTGTTAAACGCTTTACAACAAAACATTCTTAGTGTCCAACAAGCTTTCTCTAGGTAGTGGTAGTTAGCACACCAGGCCAAAGACCCCTCAGAGACACCAATATTTCTTAGCCGGCCCACAAGAATGAAATGGTCTACCATATCAAAAATAAAAATAGCAGCACAACATTGCTTAGAATCAAGGGCAATGGCAACATAATTTGGGACCTTTAAGGTTGCAGTGACACATCCATAACCTGAGCGGAAACTAGATTGCATACCAGAGAGAATATTTCAGCCAGTCAGTTGATTGTTGACAAGTTTTTTCCCAATACCTTTGATAAATTTGCAAAATAGAAATTTGCCTATAACAATTGAGATCAGCTTGATCTCTCCCTTTAAATAAAGGACGCACCGTGGCTGCCTTCCAAGCAATGGGAACCTCCCCAGAGAGGAGAGACAGGTTAAAAAGGTGAGAGATAGGCTTGACGATGATAGGGGCTGCAACCTTAAAGAAGAAAGGGTCTAACGATCCTCTGTGGCTAAGTCATGCTCCCTGGGGAAGTATTTTTAATGGTATTATTTAGACAGCAGTAATTATATAATTTTGGCGAAACTTCAATTTACTTCCGGGAAATCCAGCATCCTTACAGTGCTCTGTGCACCTGCCAACTTTCCTTTCCAATTCCCTAGAGGCTGAAACCAGAGATATGTACATAATGACGAGATGCTCATGTCTTTGTCCCAAAGGCGGGAAGGCAGGTGACAATCTTAGGTCTGCATATTATTCCCATGGAAATGCATTGGGCTTATACTGGCCAGATGTTGGCGAGAGTGAGCCCTCTCGCTTCACCTCTTCCTCTCTGCTGAAACTATGTCACCGGAGAAAGCACCCGAGCGAGCGAAACAGCGCCCCTCTATATGTCGTCCATGTATCTGCTGTCTGGACAGAAATAGTATGACATGCCATACTATTTTGGTCCAGACAGCACCAGATACTGTACATTGTCAAACATACTGATACGGCCTGTGTCATGAAACTGTACCCTTCATCCGTCTTCGCTTGCTGCAACATTTCACTCATTCAGCAATACTCCCTCAATGGGCCAGAAGGTTATGTCACAATGTGGAACCTTAACTGGTCTGAGACTGACAGAGGCTAATGTGCCTTTGGCTTAGGCCATGTGGCTCTGCTGGTGCTGGTATTACAGTGCTTTAGTCACACCGTGGGAAGACTTCGGATAGTTTTATGAACCTCAGAAATAGCCTGCCCTGTGCTAACAGCATGTGGATTTGTAATTAAAAGAAAAGCTCATTCCCATGTAAGGGTTGTCTGTCGATTTTTACGGTATTACTGGTAAAAAAAAATAATATCCACACGTACACACACAACCCATGACCCAGTTTTTAGTTGGGGAACAACACTTTTATTTAGATGTGGTGTAAGCTAGGACATTTGAATCTATTCTAGTGATTTCATCTGATAGGATTTGATTACAGATTCATATGCTTTTCTTTAACGTTGACAGCCGGTCAATCTATTCATAATCCATAATTCATAGATGTAAGTGTTGTTGTTGAAATGTCTCTTGGCAGAATAAACATGAACCTGGGGCATGTTAGTCATCCTAGTTTAGTGCTGTGTTTTCCCTACAATGTGACATAAAAAGTAAAAATGGATTGATACATTAATATGAGTGAACAATAATGTCATTTGTGACTCTTCATTTCTTCATACACTCATGAATAAATTCAGACATGGATTTTCAAACTGAACAACGATAGCTATCCTCTACCATCTAGAGGACAGTAGAATATATTTCAGCAAAACATGTCCAGCAGCGGTATGTGGTACGTGCCTCTCACGCTTAGTGTGATTATTATTAGGCTACCCTTTTCACTCTGTGACACTGGACAATAATTTAACAACATTCCTCATTCCCCTATAGCATCATATTCTCCAGAGCAGCTGTGAAGGAAGTGTATGTTGCCAGGATATGACAGACCAGATGTATGCTATATGTCGTGACCTTTGTGTTGTGTTATATCTGGGGGATAACTGCAAGATGGCTCAGAGAAAACAGCAGATCATGGTCTTCTGGCCTGATCACTGATCTAGTTTGAAAGCACATTAAGAAGTTACGACGTCAAGAATAATATGTATGTGGCTGTATGTGGAGATTATGTTTGTACGTGAAGAGCAACGGTGTGGTTATCCGGATATGAAAAGAGAGTATAGCAGAAGGGAGGCAAATCAGTTCTGTTAGGACAACGCATATTGAATGCTGCATGGAAATACAAGTTGAATATGTTCGGAGTGGAGAGTGGAGAGGTACAGTAGTAGTAGTCATTGTTCTAATCTCGACAGTCTTTTGGCACCATCTAGTGTTTCATTACTGCTACATTGCCTGGTGGATGAAATGAATGGCATTGCGCTGCAATGAATGCATCTTTATGGATTTCTTCACTCTCCTGTATAAAACAACTCAACTGTACATCCTGGTTTTCTATGCTTATATTGTTTAGATGTTTACATTAAAACCTATCAGTGCAATACAACATTTTTATAAATAGTCCATGCTTTACTTTATCAATTATTTAGGTCATTGGTCATTAACAATATATATAAATATTGATAAGTCCGGGGCCTTAGCGAGAACAAAAACTCTGTTACAAAGCGGATAAAAACATTACATTTGGTACGAAGATTCCTCAGGTTATATGAAAACATCTCAGAAGGGGTGCTCATTTCAAAATCAACCAGGAATTCAAAATGGTCCCCAATGGAGAAGATAATAAATCCATAGTCACATTTAAAACATTTTACTAAGTAAAATTTTCAATAACAAAAAACAAGTAATAATACATCAAATGTATTCTTAAGTTCTGATTAGTGAAGAAAAACAAAAAGGACTCTGGTTCACGTGCCAGCATCACGGCATAATGCAGTGTACGACAATCCAACATCCTGGCATTGGCACTTTTGGAAACAGAAGGGGTCACTTTTACAGCTACACCACAGGAGTTCTCTACAAGCTTTGTCAATCTCCGGTAAGAGTTTCCTCAAAGGTGTCCAGGAATCAACTGTTTTAGCCCATCCAAGATTGAATGGTTTTCAGACTCGTTGACCAAACGCTTGTTTGATACACTGCTTGGTTTGCATGGTGCAGCAGTATGTTCTCCATTGAAAATGACCTCTTGGAGAAGAGATCCTTCTTCAGATCAGTGACACAATCTAGGCTGTTGTCATAGACAACACAAGTGTATCTCTCAAGCAAAGTGAACGTGGACGAATCCAGATCAAGGTATGAAATGGTTCAGCTGCCATCGAAAAAACAAAGGCATTAGTCACCTCTGGAAATGACTTCCATGCTGTCTTTTTGCCCTTTCCGTGAAACCTTGAGGTTGTATAACAACTTGTGAATGCATAGAAGTGCACCCTTTAAAATGTGAATTCATATATCCGAAAGATCCTCTCTACCAAACGTGACGCTTTAATCCGCTGCATAAAGTTTCATATCAAGGTGATATTACATCAATGGTATCATAATGTGACAGCCTATGGAAGAACCACCATCTCCAGTTTAAGGTCATATTCAGAGTAAATGACCCATGTTCTCAATAAATGAGCTATGGTGGCCATATTGCCCCAATTTATGCAGTGGTGGAGGAAGTACTCAATTGTCATACTTGAGTAAAAGTAAAGATACCTTAATAGAAAATGACTTAGGTAAAAGTCACCCAGTAAATTACTACTTGAGTAAAAGGATCGGATTTTAAATGTACTTGAGTACAGTGGTGGAAAAAGTACTTAATTGTCATACTTGAGTAAAAGTAAATGCTATACATCAAATTCCTTCTATTAAACAAACTAAACGATACAATTTCCTTAATTATTTTTAGACAGACATCATTTACAAACACAGAATTTGTGTGAGTCTGCCAGATCGGAGGCAATAAGGATGACAAATTGGTGCAGCTCAAGTCAACATGCAAAACACGCAATGCTCTCTCTATGGGCTGGCTGGCTAGCCAGCAAATATAGCTACACACAACCATTTCAAAGTCAATATCAGCATGTGAAGTAGCTAGTTAGCCAACCTGGTCTCGGAGCATTTCGTATGATTCTGTACGTAAATCCGAGACACTCTGTTTGGTATGGTTACTTAACCCCTTTAGCTAAACATCTATCTAGGGCCTTAGCATCAAAAAGCGATGAAACCGTTACACAGCAGATAGACAATTTGGTAGAGATGCTCTTTGAGATGTATTACTTGATATTAGAAGGGATGCCCAAAAATTAAGTGGTGTAAAGTACTTAAAGGAAAGATTTACCCATTTTGAATGTTATATTGTTTTTGTGCATCTCTGAGAGATGTTCTATTGATTCCCGGCGTCATTTCATGCTTTCATGTGTATCTGAGCTATTGCCTTTAGAGCAGGCAGACATTTGGCTCGTATGGCGTAGTGCTGTGATAAAGTTGCTCTCCCTACACTGGAAGTTAATAGGGATACGACTTTTAGATTGCAAAAATGTATTTCGTACATGTCAGATTTCAAAACTGGCCACTGTCATAATGGTGGGAGGTTGTCTTCTGTTGAATGAGCCATTGATCATATTTTTGCAATATACCTAAATCAAGAAATGTGTAATTTAACAGAGGGTCCACCACATTTCTCCTATTTGTCTGCTTCTTCAGTCCAGGGTGCATTGCAGCTAACCCTTCCCCTAACCCTTTAACCTAAATTCGAAACTTAACCCTAACCTATATATATACACTGCTCAAAAAAATAAAGGGAACACTTAAACAACACAATGTAACTCCAAGTCAATCACACTTCTGTGAAATCAAACTGTCCACTTAGGAAGCAACACTGATTGACAATAAATTTCACATGCTGTTGTGCAAATGGAATAGACAAAAGGTGGAAATTATAGGCAATTAGCAAGACACCCTCCAAAACAGGAGTGATTCTGCAGGTGGTGACCACAGACCACTTCTCAGTTCTATGCTTCCTGGCTGATGTTTTGGTCACTTTTGAATGCTGGCGGTGCTCTCACTCAAGTGGTAGCATGAGACGGAGTCTACAACCCACACAAGTGGCTCAGGTAGTGCAGTTCATCCAGGATGGCACATCAATGCGAACTGTGGCAAAAAGGTTTGCTGTGTCTGTCAGCGTAGTGTCCAGAGCATGCAGGCGCTACCAGGAGACAGGCCAGTACATCAGGAGACGTGGAGGAGGCCGTAGGAGGGCAACAACCCAGCAGCAGGACCGGTACCTCCGCCTTAGTGCAAGGAGGTGCACTGCCAGAGCCCTGCAAAATGACCTCCAGCAGGCCACAAATGTGCATGTGTTTTCACTCAAAATCTCACGATACATGGCCCCATTCATTCTTTCCTTTACACGGATCAGTCGTCCTGGTCCCTTTGCAGAAAAACAGCCCCAAAGCATGATGTTTCCACCCCCATGCTTCACATTAGGTATGGTGTTCTTTGGATGCAACTCAGCATTCTTTGTCCTCCAAACACGACGAGTTGAGTTTTTACCAAAAAGTTATATTTTGGTTTCATCTGACCATATGACATTCTCCCAATCTTCTTCTGGATTATCTAAATGCTCTCTAGCAAACTTCAGACGGGCCTGGACATGTACTGGCTTAAGCAGGGGGACACGTCTGGCACTGCAGGATTTGAGTCCCTGGCGGCGTAGTGTGTTACTGATGGTAGGCTTTGTTACTTTGGTCCCAGCTCTCTGCAGGTCATTCACTAGGTCCCCCCGTGTGGTTCTGGGATTTTTGCTCACCGTTCTTGTGATCATTTTGACCCCACGGGGTGAGATCTTGCGTGGAGCCCCAGATCGAGGGAGATTATCAGTGGTCTTGTATGTCTTCCATTTCCTAATAATTGCTCCCACAGTTGATTTCTTCAAAACAAGCTGCTTACCTATTGCAGATTCAGTCTTCCCAGCCTGGTGCAGGTCTACAATTTTGTTTCTGGTGTCCTTTGACAGCTCTTTGGTCTTGGCCATAGTGGAGTTTGGAGTGTGACTGTTTGAGGTTGTGGACTTACAGAAAACGTTTGACCTCTGTCATTGCCAACAAAGGGTATATAACAAAGTATTGAGATAAACTTTTGTTATTGACCAAATACTTATTTTCCACCATAATTTGCAAATAAATTAATTAAAAATCCTACAATGTGATTTTCTGGATTTTTTTTCTCATTTTGTCTGTCATAGTTGAAGTGTACCTATGATGAAAATTACAGGCCTCGCTCATCTTTTTAAGTGGGAGAACTTGCACAATTGGTGGCTGACTAAATACTTTTTTACCCCACTGTATATGCATAGTCACTTGAACCATTCCATTCCAAGATGGCGTAGCAGTCAGACGTCTTTGTCCTGTCGTGTCCCTTGTATATATCTTTTTAAATATTTTTCTTCGCATATCTTTAAAAAATATTTTCCTAAAACTCAACTTCTAAATACTCTCCTGCAACCCGCCTCACCCAATGTGGCGTGAATCTGCTTATTTCTAAAGTATTTCTATTTACTTCGGATCTGGAATCCCTCAACTGAAGCTAGCCAGCTAACTACCAACCAGCTATCAGTCAGCAAACCATTGCTAGCAGTCATCAGCTAACCTTTAGCTCGGAAAGCTCTCGCCAGTTCGAACAACGTGACTCAAACCAGAGCATAACGGACCTATTTCTCTCCATATCCCTGGATTCCTACCGCAAACTCTGAACATTTTCATCTGGATCTTCCCAACTAGCTAACGACAATCCCGGGTGACCACTCCTGGCTAGCATTTCCATCCCGGAGCAAGCACCAATTAGCCTGAAGCTAGCCCGGCAAGGGCTCCGGTGCTACCACCGAAGCCCACTCCTGGGCTACAATATCCGGACCCCTTCTACTGCCTGTACGGGGCACGGAACCCCGCCAATCCTCTACGTCTGGAATACCGACATAATCTGCCCGAGGATTCCAACAGGCCCCTCAGGCGCGACGCCCACTGAAGGCCCATTCTGCTAACCTGCTAGCTACCTAGAGCTACTTGGAACCCTACTAATTCCACGACTGGTCTATCGACGTCACCGCACGAAGAGGCAAAAACAGACTTACCCCCACCGCGACGTCCCCCAAAGGCTAATTTGCTAGCCCCGTTCTGCTAACTGCTAGCTTGCCTGCACCGGTCTGCTAACTGCTAGCTTGCCTGCCCCGGTCTGCTAACTGCTAGCCCCTGTTAACTGCTTGCTTGCTAACCCGGTCTGCTAACTGCTTGCTTGCCAGCCCCGGTCTGCTAACTGCTAGCTTGTTTAGCTCCGGCCTACTAACTGTTAGCGATTTAGCATCGGCCTGCTAACTGTCTGAATTGCCGTGTCCCCAGTCAGCCCAACCACTCACTCATATGTTCACTTGGCTATGCATGCCTCTCTCTAATATCAATATGCCTCGTCCATTACTGTCCTGGTTAGTGATTACTGTCTTATTTCACTGTAGAGCCTCTATCCCTGCTCAATATGCCTTAACCAACCATGTTGTTCCACCTCCTACATATGCCGATGACATCACCTGGTTTAAATGTCTCTAGAGACTATATCTCTTTCATCATTACTCAATGCCTAGGTTTACCTCCAATGTACTCACATCCTACCTTACCTTTGTCTGTACACTATGCCTTGAATCTATGCTATCGTGCCCAGAAATGTGCTCCTTTTACTCTCTGTTCCGAACGTGCTAGACGGCCAGTTCGTATAGAATTTAGCCGTACCCTTATCCTACTTCTACTCTGTTCCTCTGGTGATGTAGAGGTTAATCCAGGTCCTGCAGTGCCTAGCTTCTGTAACCGTAAAAGCCTTGGTTTCATGCATGTTAACATTAGAAGCCTACTCCCTAAGTTTGTTTTACTCACTGCTTTAGCACACTCTGCCAACCCGGATGTCTTAGCCGTGTCTGAATCCTGGTTCAGGAAAACCACCAAAAACCCTGAAATCTCCATCGCTAACTATAACATTTTCCGCCAAGATAGAACTGCCAAAGGGGGCGGTGTTGCAATCTACTGCAAAGATAGCCTAGAGAGTTCTGTATTACTATCCAAGTCTGTACCCAAATAATTCGAGCTTCTACTTCTAAAAATTCACCTTTCCAGAAACAAGTCTCTCACTTTTGCCGCTTGCTATAGACCTCCCTCTCCCCCCAGCTGTGCCCTCGATACCATATGTGAATTGATTGCCCCCCATCTATCGTCTGAGCTCGTGCTACTAGGTGACCTAAACTGGGACATGCTTAACACCCCGGCCATCCTACAATCCAAGCTTGATGCCCTCAATCTCACACAAATTATCAATGAACCTACCAGATACAACTCCAAATCCGTAAACACAGGCACCCTCATAGATGTCATCCTAACTAACTCGCCCTCCAAATACACCTCTGCTGTTTTCAATCAAAATCTCAGCGATCACTGCCTCATTGCCTGCATCCGTAATGGGTCTGCGACCAAACGACCACCCCTCATCACTGTCAAACGCTCCCTAAAACACTTCTTCGAGCAGGCCTTTCTAATCGACCTGGCCGGGATATCCTGGAATGACATTGACCTCATCCCGTCAGTAGATGATGCCTGGCTATTCTTTAAAAGTGCCTTCCTCACCATCTTAAATAAGCATGCCCCATTCAAAAAATGTTGAACTAGGAACAGATATAGTCCTTGGTTCACTCCAGACCTGTCTGCCCTTGTGTCACGTTCCTGACCTATTTCTGTTAGTTTGTTGTATGTGTTAGTTGGTCAGGACGTGAGTTTGGGTGGGCATTCTATGTTGTCTGTTTCTATGTTGGTTTAGGGTTGCCTGGTATGGCTCTTAATTAGAGGCAGGTGTTTGGCGTTCCTCTAATTGAGAGTCATATTTAGGTAGGTTGTTTCACAGTGTTCGTTGTGGGTGG
This sequence comes from Salvelinus fontinalis, assembly GCF_029448725.1. Taxonomy (NCBI): domain Eukaryota; kingdom Metazoa; phylum Chordata; class Actinopteri; order Salmoniformes; family Salmonidae; genus Salvelinus; species Salvelinus fontinalis. The sequence goes on from NC_074666.1 coordinate 61,499,969, forward strand.
TTGTCTCCTGTGTCAGTGTTTGTCGCACCATACGGGACTGTTCGGTTTGTTTGTTCATCGTTATTTATGTGTAGGCTATTTTCCCTGTTCGTGCGTTCTTCGTGTTTATGTAAGTTCGTCGTCCAGGTCTGTCTACTCCGTTTGTTATTTTGTTTATTAGTCAAGTGTATTTCGTTTTCGTGTTTTCCGTCTTTACTTTAATAAATATCATGTCTTCACAATCCGCTGCATGTTGGTTCAATCCCTGCTGGACAACCGTTACACCTTGACCAGCACAAAAACATCCTGTGGCATTCTGCATTAGCATCGAATAGCCCCTGTGATATGCAACTTTTCAGGGAAGTTAGGAACAAATATACACAGGCAGATAGGAAAGCTAAGGCTAGCTTTTTCAAACAGAAATGTGCATCCTGTCGAACTAACTCAAAAAAGTTTGGGGACACTGTAATGTCCATGGAGAATAAGAGCACCTCCTTCTAGCTGCCCACTGCTCTGAGGCTAGGAAACACTGTCACCACCGATAAATCCACTATAATTGAGAATTTTAATAAGCATCTCTCTACGGCTGGCCATGCTTTCCACCTGGCTACCCCTACCCCGGTCAACTGCCCGGCACCCTCCACAGCAACCCGCCAAAGCCCCCACCATTTCTCCTTCACCCAAATCCAGATAGCTGATGTTCTGAAAGAGCTGCAAAATCTGGAACCCTACAAATCAGCCGGGCTAGACAATCTGGACCCTATCTTTCTAAAAATATCTGCCGAAATTGTTGCAACCCCTATTACTAGCCTGTTCAACCTCTCTTTCGTTTCTGAGATTCCCAAAGATTGGAAAGCTGCCGCGGTCACCCCCTCCTTCAAAGGGGGAGACACTCTAGACCCAAACTGCTACAGACCTATATCTATCATACCCTGTCTTTCTAAGGTCTTCGAAAGCCAAGTTAACAAACAGATTACCGACCATTTCGATTCCCACCGTACTTTCTCCGCTATGCAATCTGGTTTCAGAGCTGGTCATGGGTGCACATCAGCCACGGTCAAGGTCCTGAACGACATCATAACCGTCATCGATAAGAGACATTACTGTGCAGCCGTATTCATCGACCTGGCCAAGGCTTTCGACTCTGTCAATCACCACATTCTTATTGGCAGACTCGACAGCCTTGGTTTCTCAAATGATTGCCCCGCCTGGTTTACCAACTACTTCTCTGAAAGAGTTCAGTGTGTCAAATCGGAGGGCCTGTTGTCCGGACCTCTGGCAGTCTCTATGGGGGTGCCACAGGGTTCAATCCTCGGGCTGACTCTCTTCTCTGTATACATCAATGATGTTGCTCTTGCTGCTGGTGATTCTCTGATACACCTCTACGCAGGCGACACCATTCTGTATATTTCTGGCCCCTCTTTGGACACTGTGGTAACTAACCTCCAGAGGAGCTTCAATGCCATACAACTCTCCTTCCATGGCCTCCAACTGCTCTTAAACGCAAGTTAAACTAAATGCATGCTATTCAACCGATCACTTCCCGCACCTGCTCGCCCGTCCAGCATCACTACTCTGTACGGCTCTGACTTAGAATACGTGGACAACTACAAATACCTAGGTGTCTGGTTAGACTGTAAACTCTCCTTCCAGACTCACATTAAGTCTCTCCAATCCAAAATTAAATCTAGAATCGGCTTCCTATATCGCAACAAAGCATCCTTGACTCATGCTGCCAAACATACCTCGTAAAACTGATCATCTTACCGATTCTCGACTTCGGTGATGTCATCTAAAAAATAGCCTCCAACACTCTACTCAACAAACTGGATGCAGTCTATCACAGTGCCATCTGTTTTGTCACCAAAGCCCCATACACTACCCACCATTGCGACCTGTATGCTCTCGTTGGCTGGCCCTCGCTTCATACTCGTCGCCAAACCCACTGGCTACAGGTTATCTACAAGTCTCTGCTAGGTAAAGCCCCGCCTTATCTCAGCTCACTGGTCACCATAGCAGCACACACTCGTAGCACACGCTCCAGCAGGTATATCTCACTGGTCACCCCCAAAGCCAATTCCTCCGTTGGTCGTCTTTCCTTCCAGTTCTCTGCTGCCAATGACTGAAACGAACTGCAAAAATCTCTGAAGCTGGAGACTCTTATCTCCCTCACTAGCTTTAAGCACCAGCTGTCAGAGCAGCTCACAGATCACTGCACCTGTACATTGCCCCATACTGTATTTATTTATTTATCTTGCTCCTTTGCACCCCAGTATCTCTACTTGCACATTCATCTTCTGCACATGTACCATTCCAGTGTTTAATTGCTATTTTGTAATTACTTCTCCACCATGGCCTATTCATTGCCTTAACTCCCTTATCTTACCTCATTTGCACTCACTGTATATAGACTTTTTGTTTTCTTTTGTTCTACTGTATTATTGACTATGTTTTGTTTATTGAATGTGTAACTCTGTGTTGTTGTATGTGTCGAATTGCTATGCTTTATCTTGGCCAGGTCGCAGTTGCAAATGAGAACATGTTCTCAACTAGCCTACCTGGTTAAATAAAGGTGAAAAAAAAATATATATCTACATACTACCTCAATCAGCCCGACTAACTTAGAAATTGCAATGTTGGTTAGAGCCTGTAAGTAAGCATTTTACTGTAAGGTCTACACATGTTGTATTACGCACACGTGACAAATAACCATTGATTTGATTTGACAGGCACGAGCACTCTTTCAATCATGCAGTCGCAAGATGAGTTTTTGAGATCAAAGCGAGCCGCGTTTGCACATTTGTTGATAATAATTGCTAGTGAGTTATTTGACCAGTTATAGCCCATTTTTGGTTAGCAATGAAAATCCTGGAAAGTCATGGTGTGTGCATCACCTGCGTGTGTGCCAGTGGGCTATTGCCAGATGAGATAGAGACATTTTCGCAGCAGGTAAAATAATGATATACAACAGACTAAATAGATAGCCAATTAAAAAATGTGTGTAATTTGACTAGTTATCTCGCTTGTGTAACTATTTAGCTAATACCATGCATTAATGTAATTGTCCTGTCCGATGTCCTAAAATAACTTTGCACTGGCACTCGTGTATAACCACAAATGGCCAGCCAACACACAGTTGATGAAACCAATGCAGCATACTCCGATTGTAAAACCAACTCTCAAGTGCTCAAAACTGGCTAAGATTCTCCTCCATTCAATACTGGCCATGTAATTCTGACAAAGTAAAAAAATATTCTTAGAATAGCCTAATTGGCCTCCCGGGTGGCGCAGTGGTCTAAGGCACTGCATCGCAGTGCTAGCTGTGCCACCAGACCCTCTGGGTTTGAGCCCAGGCTCTGTCGCAGCCGGCCGCGACCGGGAGGTCCATGGGGCGATGTACAATTGGCCCAGCGTCGTCCGGGTTAGGGAGGGTTTGGCCGGTAGGGATATCCTTGTCTCATCGCGCACTAGCGACTCCTGTGGCGGGCCGGGCGCAATGCACGCTGACCAGGTCACTAGGTGTATGGTGTTTCCTCTGACACATTGGTGTGGCTGGCTTCCGGGTTGGATGCACGCTGTGTTAAGAAGCAGTGCGGCTTGGTTGGGTTGTGTTTCGGAGGACGCATGGCTCTCGACCTTCGTCTCTCCCGAGCCCGTACGGGAGTTGTAGCGATGAGACAAGACAGTAACTACTAATAATTGGATACCACGAAATTGGGGAGAAAAAGGGGGTAAAAAAAAGAAGATAAGAATAGCCTAATTGACAAGTAACTCCTAAACTGTCAAGATCTCCCCTGAACACTGAATATTTTAACCTTACCCACTTTAGCAATTTGATCCCTGGTTCATTGAATGAGGGATTTTTTTTATAAAGACATCAAAACTTTTGGCTGTAATTGTAATGTTGTAGGGTGGCCAACTCTCATCCTGGAGAGTCCACGGGAGCTACTGGGTGTTTGCTCCATCCCTGCTCGAACACACCACATTATAAAAAAAACACACAAAAAAACAGGACCTTGATAAGCTAAATCTGGTGTGTTTGAGCAGGGTTGGATAAAAATCCTGCACATCAAGTAGCTCTCTAGATGGAGGATTGAAGGACCACGTGTTTTATAACAGTAGCCTATCAGTGCATTATTTTACCTTGTAGGGGGTCAGGTGCCTTGCTCAAGGCCACAACGGCAGGAGATATAATACATAGTATCAGAGACCAGCAGCCTTCCATTGTCAATATCAGTGATAATAATGAAGAATATTTTGTGAAGTGGTTCCTTGTATCATACAACACAATTTTCAGTCAACTTTTGGCCCATGGTATTACAGATCTTTTTTTTAATTGAGCTTTCAGACAAGCAAAAAATCTGTCCTACTTACAAGTGGCAAAAAAAAGTTAATGTCAAGCCCTGTTAAAGAAAGAATTTAAGAAGAGTTGTTGGTAACGTGACCGTTTTCGATTCTCATCGTGGACAACTTTAGCATTTGAGCTAATTAGCAACTTTTCAACTACTTACTACGTTTTTAGCTACTTAGCATGTTAGCTAACCCTTTTAACTAACTCCTAACCTTAACCCTAACCCCAACCCTTAGCCTAGCTAACGTTGGCAACAACAAATTGGAATGCGTAACATATCATACGTTTTGAAATTCGTTACATATTGTAGGAATTGCATTTCGTAACATATCATATGAAATGGATGATGACATCCAGAAATTGATACATACCATATGAAAAGTAACAGATATAAAGATTAGTTCTATCGATCTCTATGGTTGATATACGAGTTTACATTTCAGCTAACAACCGTTTCGGTTATTTCCGTTGGTCTTCGATTCTATTCGTAAACTGATACGTTTGCATCTGTTTCGGATATGTTCGGGAGCTTTCGGCATGGTCGGTAACGGTCGTTGTGTTCAAATCTTCAGAGCTACTTCTGGCCTGGATACTGAACTAAGAAAGGAACTGAAGAAAGAGGGAAACAAAAAACAGTGGACGAGAGAAGGAGCCTGACTACGGAATGACGGTGCTGCAGGAACCTGTTCAGGTAACGAAGCAGTTTGCTATACCAAGGAGAGAACTGTCACATGCAGGACAAGAGGAATGTATTGTGGCCTGCATGGTTACCTCCCTACCAGAAAGGTCCACTACTGCTACACCGAGGCCTGAGAATAAATGGTTTGGCCTAGCCAGCTAGCATTCTCCGAATAGTTGCTTCGTTGTTAAAATCGGTAAACTAGTGCCTGTTATTCATTATATACCACACAGGGGGTACTCTTTAGAACGGCCGCTGTCACCCAGGTATACGAAATTAGATAGCGGTAGGTGCCAGCTAACTAGGTGCTCAGTCATTAGCCATATTTAGCTAGCGACGTTAACTCGCTACTAGTTATGGAGCCTCAACGTTTGTTTTGAAATGATCTGGTTAATGTTAGTAATCTAGTTAGTTACTGGCAAACTAGACTAACATACCTTGCTAACTTTAACTAAGTAACGTTACTAACTTAGACTATGACAGTAAGGTGAGTTTTTCAGATAACGTTATCTAAATTAACTACAGTTAGTTAGTTAGCTAAACATTACAGCTGATCAGATTGATGATGGTTGACATTATTTCGATGTCATTCTCCCTGCAACATAATATTAGCTAACGCTAAAGTCGTTAAGCTAGCATCTAAGTTAACGTTAGCTAGTATGTCGACCAAGGTTTAAGTTATTTCAGGTTGTATTGTAAATGGGCATTTTGACAGCTGAATTTAAAATATTGAAAACCATTGGCTAGTTAGCTAACCACTCAGTGCTAGCTAGCTACATGGGTAACTGCTGTCTGCATTGATAGCGTTTGTTGAACATTTGATGCAGCTAGCTACTTGCCAACTACCGTAACCTTAAACATCATCAGATCTGACATAGCCAAGTAACGTTACCTCAACTAACAGCCAAGTACCTCAATTTGAGTTGAGGTACTTCGCTAGACGTTACATTGCTAAGTTATCCTATGACCACAGATGTTGATATTGATATCGAACGATGAAATAACGTTAGCTAAATGTTTGACACTTGCCACGAAAAACTGAAATTCGCATAAGCACTAGACCAGTGAACCCCCCCCCCAAAATATTTTTTTAAAGATAGCATTGTCTGCCCGTCGAATGTAACTAGCTAATTGTTGTTTGCTGTGTCAACATTTCATAGCCATCTAGCTAACAGCCAGCCATAAGATTGAATAGTTCGCTATAATATGCTGCAAGCTTTGTATTCAAATAATGTATTATCAACGCATGTGCTTATTGACTGATTAGGCCATTGATTATTAGTGAGTTGTAAAGCTTGCTGTCAGAGCCACCACCAGATCAGACAATCATAGTAGGCTGTGTGACAATATGTAGAGATGCAGATGTGTTTGTTTGTCTCCCTGTGTCTAGGCTGCTGTTTGGCATGCACTAAACCACTATGCCTACAGGGATGCCGTGTTCCTGGCCGAGAGACTATATGCTGAAGGTAATGAAATCTACCCCTCTTGTCTTAAGAAGATCATGTCCATGCTGCAGCACAGCTGAGCTCCTCCTCTTTCAGCTTAACATTACTGTGCAGACAACTGTACAGTTCCACCTGATTGCTTTAATCCACTCATATAGTCCTGAAAGGTTTTGACATGATGGTGGCTTGTGGGGCCTGACTGACACATGCAAAACAGGTTTTAGAACAGATTGTCATTTGTTATAGAATAGCCTGCTGTTGCTTTAATGTGGAACGCAAAACACTGCAGTATACTACAGCGTACACGTGAGTCGATCAAAATAACATGTCAAGTAGGAAAATTGGTCACATGCCAAAAGGAATCTAATGCAAGTCTGAAAATGTCGGCGCCAAATTAATAACATTTATATTTATAACTCCTAGTCATCTGGGATTGTGCTTTTGGTATTTGTGTGTGTGTCAGGGTATGTATCTGTATGTTAATTTAAGTGCAAATTATGCAAATGAATTATTTGGATGCATCTTTTATCCTCCTCACAGTGCATTCGGAGGAGGCCCTCTTTCTGTTAGCCACATGCTACTATCGTTCGGGAAAGGCCTACAAGGCATACCGCCTTCTCAAGGGGCACAGCTGCACAACACCACAATGCAAATACCTACTCGCCAAGTGCTGTGTGGAACTGAGCAAGTAAGGATGTTATTTTGTGTCTGGTGTTTTAGGTCTCATAGCTATGACATTGTGCATGCTTTGAATCCAGAGTGTCTGGATAGCTCCCTTCCTCTTTGACACCTGTATGCTCACATCAGTGGTCCGGTCCTCTTCTCTTCCCAGGCTTGCAGAGGGAGAGCAAATCCTGACAGGGGGGGTCCTGAACAAACAGAAGAGCCAGGAGGACATCGTCACGGAGTTTGGAGACTCTGCCTGTTTCACATTGTCCCTATTGGGGCAAATCTATTGGTAGGATAACCATGTTCATTACTTCATTGTTGAACAATCTAAAGCATGTTCGGGGAACGTTTTCAATTGAGAGTTGTTTGCTTGTGTGCTAGCTATCTATAGCAATACCTAATGTTTTACTATGCAACTGAGTGATAGACGTTGCACCCTAGTGAAGAGGGTTGGGCATAGCAGTGCCTTGATGTTTGTTTGTCGCAATGGACTTGTTTATTGTATCCTGAAGGAAACCTTGTTAATTCAGCTTCCCATGGTGTTGCTAATGAATTAAAGGGAGCAGAAATTGAGAATTGGAGAGAAGGCATGTCTGTGAATGATATTTGGATGTTACCTTGGTCAATTCAAATGGGCTATTTGAATGCAGGAAGGGGCTGTAGCAGCCTCCTAAGCAGAGGATGTCCTTCTACAGATATACTGTATTTAGAACATGATGTAAGCTCAGCCAGTGGGCTAGAATGTCCGAGCATTTAATTATCACTTAGTCATAGACATCATGTTACAATTTAGACATGCATGAACCACAATCAAAATGCTGTTGTCTCAATTTCTAAGGTTTAACCATATCAGAAATCAGACTCTAAACAACAATGTGGTATGCTGGTATATTTCACAGTGCTGTTGCATTATTACTGTGTGATGTCAGGAAAACCAATGTAGCGGTTAAGCAAAGGTAATTGGTCTGGTATCTAACATGTGTGACCGTAATACAACCATAAATGCCCAGCGAGTGGTTGCTTCCTCTTATAAATTAGATTTGAGGTACAGGAACAAGCTAATCCTGACAAAGATATTAGCTGGAATGTTCTGAATTAGATTAACGTAACCAGGCGCAATGTGTTTTGTTGTGTGATTGCACGTGCGTGCCTGTCACTCAATATCGAGAAGATAATTTTCTTCTTCCTTCTGTCTGTGCAGCAAAACGGATCGTCTGGCCAAAGGTTCTGAATGTTATCAGAAGAGCCTGAGTATGAATCCTTTCCTGTGGTCTCCGTTTGAGTCCCTCTGTCAGATCGGTGAGTCAGTCAATCAGCTGGGATGGGTGGGTGGTAGGGTAGTTAGTTATATAATGCATGTTAAGATGATAGAGTAGAATATGTATTTGCATTAACAATAGAGTTTGATTCACTCGTCATTGTAAGACAAAAATGAGAAACTTACACTGGTCCTAATCCCAAATCGAATTCCCTGACCAGTGCTCAGGCTCAAATCCACTCTATTCCCTCCCCCTGCTCTTAAGCTGATTGTATTAACATGTATCTTTGTTGTCAGGCGATCGTCCGGACCCAGAGCAGATCTTCAGACTGACGTCCCTGCAGTTCTTTAGCGGCGGGAGTGGAGCCCCTCCCCTGTTCCCTATCAGCCCTGCCCACACACCAAGCCACAACATGCCCCACCGCCAGGTGGACACGGTGCTCATGGAGACGCCCCAGGACACCTTAGTACGTCCCTTCGACTCTCCATCCCCCTGTCCATTTAAACCCAGTATTCCTGTTCATATTTTTCTAAGGCCAGGTTCGGCTCTCTTTACAATGATGGCTTGCATTGCATTGGTGCCAAGATGAAAGAGTGTTTGACCTGGTGTTTGGTTAGGGGTTGGGACTGTGGAAGAAGGTGATCTGTGAACACTAGGGGTGTAACAGTAAACTTATTCTTACTGAACTGTTTGGTACGGGGACCTCGGTTTGGTCTGCAATGTGAACCCAAATGTATATATCTTTTTTTTTATGTACACACGTGTGTGTGTGTGTGTGTGTACACACACACACACACACACTACCGTTCAAAAGTTTGGGGTCGCATAGAAATATCCTTGTTTTTGAAAGAAAAACTATTTTTTTTGTCCATTTAAAAGAACATAAATTGATCAGAAATACAGTGTAGACATTGTTAATGTTGTAAATTACTATTGTAGCTGGAAACGGCTGATTAAAAAAAAAATATATATATATATATAATAATATTAAAAAAAAGGGAATATCTACATACAGAGGCCCATTATCAGCAACCATCACTCCTGTGTTTCGATGGCACGTTGTGTTAGCTTATCCAAGTTCATCATTTTAAAAGGCTAATTGATCATTAGAAAACCCTTTTGCAATTATGTTAGCACAGCTGAAAACTGTTGTTCTGATTAAAGAAGCAGTAAAACTGGCCTTCTTTAGACTAGTTGAGTATCTGGAGCATCAGCATTTGTGGGTTTGATTACAGGCTTAAAATGGCTAGAAACAAATAACTTTCTTCTGAAACTTGTCAGTCTATTCATGTTCTGAGAAATGAAGGCTATTCTATGTGGGAAATTGGCAAGAAACTGAAGATTGCGTACAACGCTGTGTACTACTCCCTTCACAGAACAGGGCAAACTGGCTCTAACCAGAATAGAAAGAGGAGTGGGATGCCCGGTGCACAACTGAGCAAGTGGACATGTTCATTAGAGTGTCTAGTTTGAGAAACAGACTCCTCACAAGTCCTCAACTGGCAGCTTCATTAAATAGTACCCGCAAAACACCAGTCTCAATGTCAACAGTGAAGAGGCAACTCCGGGATACTGGCCTTCTAGGCAGTTCCTCTGTTCAGTGTCTGTGTTCTTTTTCGCATATTAATCTTTTCTTTTTATTGGCCAGTCTAAGATATGGCTTTTTCTTTGAAACTCTACCTAGAATGCCAGCATCCCGGAATCGCCTCTTCACTGTTGACATTGAGACTGGTGTTTTGCGGGTACTATTTAATGAAGCTGCCAGTTGAGGACTTGTGAGGCGTCTGTTTCTCAAACTAGACACTCTAATGTACTTATCCTCTTGCTCAGTTGTGCACCGGGGCCTCCCACTCTTTCTATTCTGGTTAAAGCCAGTTTGCGCCGTTCTGTGAAGGGAGTAGTACACAACGTTGTACGAGATCTTCAGTTTCTTGATAATTGCTCGCATGGAATAGCCTTCATTTCTCAGAACAAGAATAGACTGACGAGCTTCAGAAGAAAGTATTTTGTTTCAAGCCATTTTGAGCCTGTAATCGAACCCACAAATACTGACGCTCCAGATACTCAACTAGTCTAAAGAAGGACAGTTTTATTGCTTCTTTAATCAGAACAACAGTTTTCAGCTGTGCTAACATAATTGCAAAATGTTTTTCTAATGATCAATTACCCTTTTTAAAATGATAAACTCGGATTAGCTAACACAACGTGCCATTGGAACACAGGAGTGATGGATTCTGAGAATGGGCCTTTGTACACCAATGTAGATTTTCCATAAGAAATCTGCCGTTTCCAGCTACAATAGTAATTTACAACATTAACAATGTCTACACTGTATTGCTGATCAATTTTATGTTATTTTAATGGGGAAAAAATTTGCTTTTCTTTCAAAAACAAGGACATTACTAAGTGACCCCAAACTTTTGAATGGTAGTGTATATACACACACAGTACCAGCCAAACCTACTCATTCAAGAGTTTTTCTTTATTTTACTATTTTCTACATTATAGAATAACAGTGAAGACAAACTATGAAATAACACATGTGTAATCAAGTAGTAATTAAACAAATCTAAATATATTTGAGATTCTTCAATGTAGTGCCTTAGACCGCTGCGCCACTCGGGAGGCCCCAGGACCTCCAATTTTTTTGTGAACCTGAAAAACTAAATGAAACCAGGTTTAAAAAAAAAAAAAAATGAAACAGATTTTATAGGGCCCTACATTATATGGCTCATGATCTATTCCTTGGTTCGTTTGACGTCTTTTGCCAACAATAAAACTATCTACAGTAACGTTTGGCATTTAATTTTCCACTGTACCGAACCATGACCCAAAAACCGCAATATGTACTGAGCCGTGGGTTTGGTGAACCGTTACACCCCTAATGAACGCTTTATGATAAATAACACTTCACAAGCAAAGACCACAGTTCTTTCTAATAACCTGCCTATCCAAATGTGCAATGAAGAACTGACAACTGCTGTCTCGTTCCCTTTCCCTCCCCTGTAGGAATTAAACAGACTGAACCTGGAGTCTTCCAACTCAAAGTACTCGTCTCTGAACACAGACTCCACCATGTCCTACATCGACTCGTCCGTCATCTCCCCGGACACCGTAGGGCCTCTGGGTACAGGCGGCTCCCTGCTATCCAAACAAGTGCAGAACAAACCCAAGAGTGGGCGCAGTCTACTGGGGGGATCGGCAGCACTCAGCCCCCTAACGCCCAGGTACTGGTGGTCTCAACCCGTACACACAAATAAGATGTTTTTTCTCAGTAGTGGCTCTATTACATGTGTTGGGCTGTTTTATCATAAGTGGATTGACACAGGCACGCGCTATCTATCTGCTCATAAGTGTCGTGTGGCACTGTATTTTGAGTGTGGCGTGTATTCTCTGTGTGTTGAGGCACTCCCACATGTTTCCCTCTTTGACTACTTTTACAGTGTCATTATGTAGGGTGTCCATCCACTCTGCCCAGAGTGGGTAGAAATGCACTTTGGTGATTAAATTTCACTTCCTTATGTTTATAAAATACATTTTACCAAGACAAATATGATTATTCATGTTCTAACAAATTTCGTAACCTAATACATCCATTAATAAGCACTAAGCTTTGTTGACAGGGCAGTGCAGGTTTCTCATAACTTATAAGGATTTAGCATTTTGTGGTTGTTGTCTTCAAAGTTGTTTCCGCGGGTCGCAAAAAGCTAAATTAGCATGACACGAGCTGAATTGAATGTAAAAGGCTATGAGGATAAAAGCTTGGTACACACTCAATGCTCCGTTGACATTTCACAGAGATACGTTTGTTTTTGTGAGAAATCTTTGAAGTAGAGCAGGAATTTCACATTAATACGAAAAGTTCCTACTAAAATATGGAAGCATTACATATGTCTCAATCGATATCTATCTTACCTCTATATTGTTTCATGTCCTGTGCATTTTATAAGAAAGATGATGAGTTAAACGGTGAGCCTGTATTTGCCTTATTAATTCTCGCACAGCATCCAGCCTAGCAGACGCAATGCTATTTTCCTGTATTTTGACCACTTCTCTGGCCTCCATTGATTTAGTCATCCTACAAGGGTGAAAACTCTAACATTTGAATGGATTATGATAGAGACATGAGATTTAGAGCATTGGTCTTCTTAGAGGAGTATCTGCCCAATTTTTAATGTTATTTTTCCCAATTTAATGTTATTTTACCCATTGGTCAAAATATGCATTTTTAATTGGACACCCTACATTTATAGAGGCATTGGCATTCTCCTAAGAACATTATTATATTGTCAGCGATCACTCCGCTTGTAATTTGTCCATGGCTTTGAAAATTGTAGTCAAGTAACAATTATCTAGGTTATAATTTGATATTGTGCACCTGGCTGCAGTACATGCTGGTCTATCATTCATTCATTCATCCTCCAACTCCATTGTCCACTAGCCTGTAATTAGGGAGACTGTAATGATAACAGGCTTCAGAGGACGTCTTGATTACTGCTTTTCCTCTGTCCTCTACGACGGTTTTGTTCTGTGAGGGCTTTTCTACCTCCGTTAAAGTCTTCTCTGGTACTGCAACTGGATGTAAATAGCCTCCATGGGGACTTCTGCATGATAGGCTAAATTATACAGAGCTGAATAAGTCAACAATGTAGATGAGATATACTGAGAATCCATTTGAATGATCTTATTCCCAGTTTTGGAATCTTGCCCCTGGAGCCCAGCCCAGGGGACCCCTTGTATCTGCAGAACTACTCTCACAGTGGCTCGGGGATGGAGCCACCCCCTCCCGGAGTCCCACCAAAGAAGGTACGCACGCTTCATCGCTATAATGAAGACAACACGCCAACCGCTATGTGGCTCTCCTATTTGGAGTGTTAATCGAAGAGCAACATACTGTGTGTAAAAATTGTTCTATGCACGCTGAATAGAAAACATTTCAACTTCAGAGGAGATTCCTTTTATTTCAGTAACGGATTGAACAATGGAGGTCAAAGATGTTTTGTTGGCCATTTTTTTAAATGTATTTTTAAATAGCTTTGTTCCCACTTTTCCCTCTTCAGTCTGTAGCGAGAATCAGCCAGCCGGGGACGAAGTCGGTGTTTGCACAGAGTGGCAACAGCAGGGAGATCATCCCTATCTCCTTCAACCAGACTCAGACCACTGCCCCCCCACAGACCAGGTATGTGCTCATTACAAGGCCCATATGGACCCATGTTTACAGTATGGAAATGCAGAGATATTGCCAAAAAAGACAGCTGTCCTCACAATACTTGTTTATTTTCAGTGAGAATTCATGCAGGGTGAAATTGTGTAAATGTTATGAAATTGTGATCCATACTTGTTTTGAGTCAAGTGTTGTGGTTTAAACTTGAAACACTGCAGCATTTTTGCTTGGTCAAAATGTCACTCATGGCGTTGGTGTGCTCTGTGCTAGTGGTTGTCTAAGTATGAAGACCTGATGACAATTGTTGTGCTCTTTTTGTCTGTGCCTACTGTAGTACTACGCCTCAAGTGCTGAGCCCCACAATCGCTGCTCCCCCCAACGTGCAGCCCAGACGGAGCTCCAGACTCTTCACCAGTGCCAGCTCTACTGCCAAGGTAACATAGCAGAGACTCAGAGTTTGAGTGGATTTTTCTTTTAAACATATACCCAAATATTGGAATTGAGATGGACAGTAAGATTTGTGGTGCATCTTTTGAACCAGGAAAACAAAAACATCAGTTTGCTCTCAAGTCTAGCATTTTAAGTAGTGTTATGATATTTATGAGCAGGGATTGCATTTTATATGTGTTATTTTGTTCTATATAGAATAGAGGTTGGCTGAAAACAGACTGCCCGTCTGGGTTGTGCTGCTGAGATTCTTGGCAAAGATGTTATTTTTCCTCTTTTTCCTATTACCAAATATCAAAAGGGGGGTGGGGGGGGGCAGACATGGTTCTGATGTCAGCAGAGGTCTTTGAGATGCTAAACACAAACAAACATTACTCAACAGGAGAATAGCAAGAAGCTGAAAATGAAGTTCCCCACCAAAATCCCCAACCGGAAGACCAAATCAAAAATGGGCAAGGGAGGCATCACCCCATCCAACCTGAACGAGAGCATTGAGATCCTCAAGCTGGACTCGTCCATGACAGACGGGAAAGTCAGTATGGGCTCTCCTCAGTTCCAGGCCTTCAGTCTGCAGAAGGCTGCTGCAGGTGAGCTGGGACACTGTTAGAATTAACTCTCACACTTTGACTTTCAGTCTTCTTTGACTGACCATGTCAAGATGTTGAGGTGAGATGTAGGGATACACTGCCATTAAAAACAATGTCAAAGTAATGCAGTAGTTTTCTGACTTTTTTTATTAAGTTGCTGTTATAATTGTACTACATTTCTATAGTCTTATTAGCCACCTTGTCATACAATGTCCTTACAAAGATGCCATCACAAGTACTTATCTCCAAACCCCTCTTTTCCCTCTGTGTTCCAGATGGCCTGATGTCGCTGATGCGAGACATCGGCCGGGGGTACCTGGCCCTCTGCTCTTACAATTGTAAGGAGGCTATCAGCATCCTGAGCCAGCTGCCTTCCCATCACTACAACACAGGGTGGGTCCTGGGACAGATCGGCAGGGCCCACTTTGAGCTGGCCGAATACATGCAGGTAAGGGAGAGCCTTCTTTTGCTAGGTTCATCTTTCATACCTAAAACAGGGATTGTGGGCATCTGAAGCTAGATGTGCTCCTGTCCTTACTATAATTTCACAGGGTTAAGACTGTCAAATGGATGCAAAGAGTGGTCGATGGCTGTGTTATGGTGGCTTCTGCTACTTCTCAATGGCTCGATTTATAAACTTTTCTCACTATTTGCCTCCTGTCCCCTCCCTGCAGGCGGAGAGGATCTTCTCAGAGGTGCGGCGCATCGAGAGCTACCGGGTGGAGGGCATGGAGATTTACTCCACCACCCTTTGGCACTTGCAGAAGGACGTGGCCCTGTCGGCCCTGTCCAAAGACCTCACCGACATGGACAAGAATTCACCAGAGGTACATAGTTAACTAACACACTGGGACAAACAGTTGCATGTACCGTATCCACATGTCTAGTTCTGGGCTAAAAAGTATGTTCAATTGAGACTTTTCCATTGGGAAATGCTTACAAGTGATTCCGTCTTGGAGTATGGTTGCCTTAATTTAAAAGATCCATATTTATGCTCCTTCCGCTCCTCTTCTATTCCTTCCCTCCTCCCCAACTCTCTCTCTTTGTCCCCTTAGGCATGGTGCGTGGCTGGTAACTGTTTCAGTCTGCAGAGGGAGCATGACATAGCCATTAAGTTCTTCCAGCGTGCCATCCAGGTGAACCCGGGCTTTGCCTACGCCTACACGCTGCTAGGCCATGAGTTTGTCCTCACAGAGGAGCTGGAGAAGGCTCTGGCCTGCTTCCGTAACGCCATCAGAGTCAACACACGCCACTACAATGCCTGGTGAGTTAGTGCACAACCTTGGAGTGATAGTGGATGTACAAAATCTGAATTACAATCGTAATAGATGTGAAAATGCTCTATTATGGTTGAGAATGAAACGACTGAACAAATGAACAACGACACAGCACAGCAAGTAATTGAAATAAATAGGTTTTGATTAGGTTTTACTGGTAATTGGGACATGCGTAAATACCAACAAAATAACTTTTTGGTCTGTGTGTGTTTCAACTAACTGTACTAAAATGCTTAAAAGGCCGCTAAAATTGTAAATGTCGGTATCGTTCTTTTTGGCACGGAAAATATCGGATATCTGTATTGGCCAAAAATGTCATATCGGTGCATCCCTATAATTCACCAATACATTTCTTGGTAAT
The DNA here is from genome assembly GCF_029448725.1 of Salvelinus fontinalis. Taxonomy (NCBI): domain Eukaryota; kingdom Metazoa; phylum Chordata; class Actinopteri; order Salmoniformes; family Salmonidae; genus Salvelinus; species Salvelinus fontinalis. The sequence continues at coordinate 61,516,187 of NC_074666.1, forward strand.
CCAAAAAATATCAGGTTTTAAAATCACAGCTGGCCTTTTACATTGTTTGCTGCCTCCATTCGGGATGCATTGTTTCAGTTTCAATGACTCAATATAAAAACGGATGAATGTAACTAAGGTTGGGAATGTCAATACAATCAAACTAGCGAGGGAATGATCACAAGTCCGTCATAACGTGGCTAATAGGCTAGGATATCTATTTATGTAGCAAGCTAAAAACATGGAGCCTAATGCTTGCTAGCTAGCTAGTTTGCAGAATGTCATTGGAGGAGTGAGTGACTCTGTTATACAGTTAGCATATCTCTTGCATTCGCAAATTCACTCTGGCTGTCTATTTCAGAGCACTCTCGTCTGAGTGTGCCAGAGCGCAGAATAACTGATGAATTTACGAACGCACAACACCTACTGAATATGACCGGTGTCAGTAAACATAGGCAAAAAAATAAATAATAGTTAGTCAAGAATGCTCTAGATTACATGTAACCAGTTTTTCTACATCAAGTAAAATGGTCAGAGTGAGGTGTTCTCACATTTGTGTCTGGAAGTAGCTAGTTAGCAAACTAGCCAACTTTAGCCAGTTAGCTTAGGTGCTTGGTTGGGACAAGCATGCATTGGCAGGCAAGTTGCAGAAGGATGAGGCTATAATTCCCCATTGTTTAGCTGAAAAAGTTTGAGTGTTTATCTAATGTTCCTTCGTTAGATTTTATCTCCTCTTGCTCTGGCTAGCATTAGTTGTTGGTCTTGTTGATGTGCATAACTGAGTGAGAGAGCCTACCTTTTCATGGTTGTTTGATCAATAGAAATGTAAAGTTCCCAAATGTAACTCCCGTGTCGTTAACATATTTGCAGAAATCCATTCGGGTGTATTTTGTGGCTTTTGGCAAATGCGTTCTAATGATCTAAAGTTGCGCTGTTACAACTGCCTGTAAACACAGTCCAGTTCAAAGTGAATGATTGCCGGCCCATGTAGCAAATGGCATGTTTACATAAAGGTCTACTGTAGCTCTGATTGGCTATAGTGCTGTGTTTTTATTCATTTTTATTAACTGCGGGGACTATTAATTGTCCAAATGCAAGGCCGCTTTCCCACTTTATATTGCTATAGATTTTACACAAATGCCTTAGTATACGTAATTCCCAAACATTCTAAGAATTTATGAAACGTGAAAATGACCAGTGGTTGCTTGTCAGAATTTAAGTGTCATTCTTCCTAGTGTGTATATGAACAGATTTGTATACGATTTTATGTTGCTAAAATGCTGTCAGTTTCACTTTAAATGCAACACTGTTTCTCACAAGTTATTTTCAAAGAGTTGGCTAACAGCAAGTGTGCTACAATAAAACTTATTGTTGAAAGTTCTTCTTGAAAAAGGAGAAGCTAACAAATTAGCAACAACATCCTCTTTGATAACACCTGCTGCAGCCGCTGCAAACTAGCCGAAAACAAAAGCTAGCTAGCTAGACCGTGGGAAACCTACTGCTCGCTATTGCGCAGTGACCTGTCGCCTTCAAAAGTGCAGAAATGTCCATGTTTTTGTAAAAAACGGTCCCACTTATTAAGTCAATGTGATTGGTTGATTTCATTGTCACTCCAAAATTTTGCCCTATTACAGTTGAATAGCAGAAGCCTTTTTCTAGCTTCTGATGGCCTAGCCAATGGCTGACTTAGCTAGGTATATTTATCTCCCCAGAGACCAGCAAAGAAATCCTGATTGGATAATTTTTTTCTCTGCGGCGTTAACCCTTTTCAGTTTTTGTTGAAAAGAAGAGATTAAATCAAACTCCATTGAAAATAATAGAATTAGCATTATTATAATCATATTTTTTTTAAACCTTAGCCTGTAGAAGGCCCATTGTTCCCCACTGTGTTTGGGTTAGGAATAATTTGTAGATTGGCTCTATTTTCCCCCAGTATGCATTTTTTCACTATTCTGAATATCTAAAGAATCCATATGTTCTGAAATATGAACATAGAAATACTGGACATTTTGAACACTTATGGTGGGGATTTGACAAAATTACCGTCATGGTCTTGAATTGGACTCACATTTTTCTGATCTTGACTATGTCTCGGTCCCTTTGTCCCCCTCCCGGTCTCGACTTGGTCTCGCCCCCCCACCTTTTGGTCTTGGTCTTGAATCGGTCTCGCTTGAGGTGTTCTCGAACACAGCACTGTATTACCTTAATGCAGATTAATAATCAGAAGTCTTAGTAAAGAATTAAAGCTAAAACGTCATATTTTGATGTTAGTGAATAATTCAGGATTATGGGAGACACTTGTTATCTCACCTCTCTCTCCTCTCTCCGTCTCTCTTTCTATCCCTCCATCTCCAGGTATGGCTTGGGGATGATATACTATAAGCAGGAGAAGTTCAACCTGGCAGAGATTCACTTCAAGAAGGCACTTAGCATCAACCCTCAGAGCTCTGTGCTCCTCTGCCACATCGGAGTGGTGAGTGGCCCGCTACACTCAGTCTCTTTCAGCTCACTCAGTCTGTCAGGGCACTTCAAGACATTGCATGCTGATTAAAAAAACATTTTTTTTTTTAACCATCTTTATGTTTTAGAAAAACACTTTATAAATCATATGTATTATTATTACTATTTTCAAAGCCTGTAGTATTTTACATTTGGTACTTGAGTCCTTTCTCCAATGTTCTTTATGGCACACTAACTAACGTGCACCATGTTTCCTGTTGTTTCCACACAGGTTCAGCATGCACTGAAGAAGTCTGACCATGCTTTAGAAACCCTGAATAGAGCGATCAACATAGACCCCAAGAACCCTCTATGCAAATTTCACAGGGCCTCCATCCTCTTCGCTAATGAAAAGTACAAGGTAGGTCCATATGGCATTTCACAAGCGAACACTGGCTAACCTACTTTTCAGCACAATTCGTCTTCTTCCGTATTAATATTATCATTGTTCACTGCATTTTCTATTGGTTAAGTCTAAGCAAACAGTTTTTTGTGTTCCCTTTTCAGGCGGCTCTTCAAGAGCTTGAAGAGCTGAAACAAATAGTGCCCAAAGAGTCCCTTGTTTACTTTTTAATAGGAAAGGTAAGCAAATGTAAACTTTTATTTTCTTTGTGGCGATTATGAGGAAAGGAGCCGACCATAAGTGAAGAATTTACTGTCACTTTGATATTCGTACTCAATAATAGACCACTTTACACTCGCCTCTCAAATCTCATATAGTCTGACTTTGTACAATGGACTAAATAGCTATGAGATGTTTGACATCAAATTTTATTCTTCACATGCGCCGAATATAACAGGTGTAGTGTAGACCTTACTGTGAAATGCTTACTTACGAGCCCTTAACCAACAATGCAGAGTTTTTAAAAAAGTAAGAAACATTTGCTAAATAAACTAAAGGAGAAATAGTAACCCAATAAAATAACAATAATGAGGCTATATACAAAGGGTACTGGTACCGAGTCAATGTTCAGGGGTATGGGTAAGTTGAGGTAATTGTGGCAATATGTAAATGTAGGTAGGGGTTTAGTGACATATTTCCTAGTTTACGAATGTATTCGTATGGATGGTGTGTCCTGCTCTAATCATATGCTTTCTTCCCTATTGCTCCCCTCAGGTGTATAAGAAGCTGGGCCAGACCCACTTGGCATTGATGAATTTCTCCTGGGCCATGGACCTGGATCCCAAAGGAGCCAACAATCAGATCAAAGAGGCCATAGACAAGAGGTACCTCCCTGACGACGAGGAGCCTGTCACTGAGGACTACCCCTATGACTCAGGTACAACCATTGTGACTGCCATGACCGACTGACACATGGCTATGACCATTTAGTTCCCTGTTAATGATGGCAATGGCCTGTACATTTGTTATGAGTTGCATCATTTATGAATGCAAAATATTTGACAGCCTTAAAATTAAACATTGAGTACTAGTAGTAAATAATTGAGTCAATATACGTCCGCATTTGAATAGTATATGTGAAACACTCCAGAAAGGTGTAGCCAAGTGGCCTACCACTAAAGTACATATCTTTGGACGAAAATGCCAATATGGTCAGGTTTTTCTGTCTGTCTATGTTACTTCAAGAAGGAAGCTGAAAAATGTCAGTGTCAGGAGCCATGCTTTGACCTCTAACCTCCACCTTGTCCCCAGCAGCTGAGGTGGAGGAGTCGCAGGAGAGCAGTATGACCGACGCAGACGACACACAGCTCCACACCGCCGAGAGCGACGAGGTCTTGTAACTCCCCTGACCCTATCCCTCCACCCCGACCCCTCTTTTGGACTTAAAAACCATGCCAACCTGGAGCCAACCTCTAGAGTCCAGTATTAAAGAGGAAGAGGAAAAAAAGGAAAACAAGGAAAACAAACTGCTGCTAATACAGTACCTCCGATTTATTTTCATCATCTGCTATTTCTTGGTTTCGTTTTCTTCTACCCCTACACACACCACTACCACCACCATCCTCGTCCTTCTCCTGTCATGCCTTAGTCCTCACTGGCTTATCGTTCTCGTCGGCTCCCATGCAGCCATGTGTGGACGTATTTTTTTATTTTCGTTTCTGGTTTGTTTTTCCTAGAATACCTCATCAGCACCACATCGCCCCATCAGTGCTGATTTTGAATGTCCTGCCCCTCATCATTGAAAGACATCACTTTCGCTTCTTTTAGGTTTGGAGCGCTGCGCTCATGCCCACGGAAGAAAAATAAACAACAAACATTCATGGAAGTTCCTGTCTTAATGTTTAGGTTTTTTTATGTTATTTTTATCAGCTTTACTCTGAATAAACACTTGTGTTATAGCCTGTAACTCTTTGGTTCCTCTCTCCTGATTGGTCTGTGATTAAATGTATGGGAGAGAAATGAGGACAAGCACATTTCTCGCCTTTTCCCCGGGGCGTTGGGATGTCCAAGGTGTTCCAACCATGGTTATGGCCCGGCAAGTTTCAGCTAAAGCAGACAGATAATATCTCCTACTTGAGATCTAGCAATGACAGATGTCTCGATCACAGATGAATAAATAAAAGTGACATTTAACCATGTTTGTTTTAGAAGTGCCTCTTATTGACAACGATATGAGAAGCCAGTGGTTCATCAACCTGTCAACAAGATTTGATGTGCAGTTCTATTGAGGTGATTCATCATGAAATACTACTAGAAACAAATGTGATAAAATATGGTAATCATCCACAGGTTTAGCCTGAGTGTCGGTCTGTTTGAGCTATCATGCCAACAACTTGTCATTCGTCGTACCAAACATTCGGCTTGACAATTACATTAATGGAGTTGGAAAGAGCACAAACTGATCTGGCACAAGCCTACCACAGGTTGGTCCTCACTGACCACATTAATACAAGGTATGATGACGGGGATTAAATGCCCAGTTTCAATATTTGGATGCATCTGGTCTAGAATGAATCACCCAAACATCCAAGTGTGCGTTTGGGGAATTCCGCATTGATTCTGTGTGAATGTATACAATGTTTCTTGATGTGCTTCTTAACGTACAGTTGGGAAAGGCAGTCTCAGTGCCGCATTCAGAAATATTGCCCCATATCAAGGAGTTGAAATGCCTTTCCTAAAGTTTTGGTCTTTTTTTTTTCTAAGGCAAACAACTTAATTTGTCATCTGCACAGCCAGGTCAAAATATTATGTTCTCATTTTGCAAGTGCGTCGGGGTCTTAATTTAAAATGTGTTCTGTCTTTGGGGATAATGTCTGTTCATGTATATATGTGCTATTCATTTTAAGGATATTTGAGATTATAGAATAAACTACTTTAAACATGTCCTCTATTTGACTGCCTTGTACTCCCCCAAAATGTGATGTCAATAAATGTAAGATTTGTTGGCTGCGTATGCCTTTACAAACACCTGATAAGACAATGTATCTTAGTAGATGCTGATCAGAGTAAATTGGACAATGATTGGGGGACTGAACAACAGTTTATAGCCTAGTTTAAATTAAGTATGGATTTATATCACAAGTCTCAATTAATTGCACTGAGAACACTGATTAGTTCATGATTTCTAAGTGGGGGGGAAACCAGTATTGTTTCAGGACAGGAGATGAAGATAACTCAGCGGTTCTGACAGTAGTGGGAGGATATTTTCACAATTGAGGACCTGGATCAGAGAAGAACTGGGATGAGCATCTGCTGTATCCTTGCCCTCACTGGCATACCAGGACATTGCATCTGATGTAAGCGGGAACTTGGAGGCGGTATATGGATGTTAGTAAGGTTATTTTAAGGTTAGTCTTATCTTGTAGGACAGAAAGACCTCTGCAAGTGGGACATGGCATTAACTGACAATACACCTAGTCGGTTTCAGGTCCTCAACAACTGGGCCACTCCACATACAACCACATAGGCTCGCACCTTTATCTCTGTATAATGCAATTTTAGTCCAGCAATGTCATATTACACACTACAGCAGCCTTAAGAAAAGCCCCTTCAAATGACAGTGATTCAATTGTTGTGACCCAGCATCAGCTTGTCAACACATCTAACAGCCTATTAGGTTGCTGAAAAAGCAAATAAACAGCTTCGAATGTTCTCAGTGGCTATTACTAGGTACAAATTATGCTCCGTTTAGCCAATTAAGGGTTGAAATTTGGAGACTAAATACAAAGTAATTTGTGGCAAATGATTTGGTGGAGACCGGGATAATTTGGTGAAATTGACGTTGAAGAGTAATTGGCTAACTATTTAGTCTAACCAAATTATTTTACTTTAAAGTATTGCACTGTTATTGAGCTTGTATATTAATGACAACAAATTGTAAACTTCCATATTATTTACTTTCAACAGGACGCCCATCCGTGCAGACTAGAGGATAATAAGCCAATCGCCATCGCTGCATAACCAAATTGACGAATCACAGTGCTAGGCAGGCGGGTAATTCCGGTTCAAGACTGGTTGACTTGTGCAGGTAAGTGAACATGAATTCTTCACTCTGTCATGTTAAAACTGAGTTTATCTCACGTAATTTTACAAAACGGATTATGTTAGAAGATAAAATGAATAGAGATGGGATTTAAGTGTGTTATTTTATATGTTATTGATTTATTTGATGATCAAGTTTGAAATGCTAAGGTAAAACTGCTAACGTTACTGTGGGGTTGCAGTCAACAGGCCAAATAGTGTATCTAGCTAGCTATCGTTCTTCGGGTGTCGTACAGTAGGCACACACACTTGCAAAATTATATACACTATATAGTAAATAATAATTGTGATAACACTGTTATATTTACAGTAGAATTTTGCACAGTAAGTCACAGTGTGTGATATTGTGTACGGTTAGCTACGTTTATAAGGTAGTAATAGATTTTAGCGCAGGGATTGCTAGCAAGCTATGCTAGACGCGCCAGCTAGCTAACTTACTTAGACAAGGGCCGTGGAGTTCGCTAGCTATTAGCTAGCCAACGTATTTGATTATGGGCTACAGCCCGTTTCCACAAAATCAGTTACGCTAACAGAGTATTGAGTCTCAAATGACTACACTTTTTATTCTTCATTTAGAAGACTGGAAGATTGTGTCCTAGTCTAGTGTTACTGTAGCTGCACGTAAATCTTCACCAAAATTCAACAAGATAACTTGCAGAATAATTTGTGCATATGGCACAATGCCAGGTCATAATATAAATATATTTGGATTGTCATACATAGTCAGAACAACAAAAATCAATCACATAATGTTCTGTACCATTAGTGTTTTTCGACATTCTTTGTAGTGGCCATGCCAAGTAGGTCTATGACAGTCATGATTTATAGGTATATTATTGATCTATAATGCAATTTCTTTGTATGTACAGGTACCTTGGACAAAGAAGTGGAGGAATTACCTTGTGGAATTTACAGTGCATTTGAAAAATATTCAGACCCCTTCACTTTTTCCACCTTTTGTTATGTTACAGCCTTATTATAAAATGTATTAAATCATTTCCCCCCCTCATCAATCTACACACAATATCCCATAATGATGAAGTGAAAACAGGTTTTTAGAAATGTTTGCAAATGTATATATTTTTTTGTAAAGAATAGGGTTTCTAAAAGCCTGTTTTTGCTTAGTCATTATGGATTATTGTGTGTAGATTGATGAGGGGGAAAAAACAATTTCATCCATTTTAGAATAAGGCTGTAACGCAACAAAATGTGGGAAAAGTGAAGGGATCTGAATGCACTGTACCTGGAAGACACAGTGGATATTTTTAACCTAAGGATGGATTTGGTTGGAGGTGAGCTTTGCTATTGCAAGGTATGTATACACAACACATGTGTTACATGATACAGTATTGATCATGTGTCGTCATCATCATGCATAGAGTTATTACATGCACAGTGCTTGGTTTTAATAACTTTGGACAGATTGCCAAAGTGCATTGTTCCATAAATGACTGTGGTTGACATTTAACTATAATCTGAAATGATGTATCACTCCAATATTGTGTCACTGTCTGGCATAGCAACCTAAAGACTGTTACAGTAATAAATTGCGGGAGTCATATGCTGACACAGGTGGAGGAGTGGTTTATCCAATATAGGGGGCGTTAACTCTACTAAATACCACTAGATGGCGGAATAGTGTTTATTGTCATCTGAAACTGTAAGCATTTTTATGTTTGCCTAATGAAAGGAACTGGATTTCTAAGTAATATAGTGAAGGATTGCAATTAGATTACCCTAGAGGTTACAGGACCATCCTTTGCCTACATAGAGCTCGGCAGCTTGAAGTGCTAAAAACCGAGTAACCTCTGGTTCATTCAGCCATTCCTATTTGGAAAGAATAAAGTTTTGGGATAAACGCTGAAAATAAGGTCTGAGGTTAACACAGGCTTAGGAGATCTTATAAGTTTTGTTCTATGACATAATACCAGTCAGTTAACATGACCTTTATGAATTAGGAAGCCTTTTGTGTTTTTTTTTATTTTATTACAAAAATGCTTCAAAATTCACAAAAAGTGACGTTGGCTGATAAAGATTTTCATAGAACAAAATGTACAAGATCTCCTAAGCCTGTGTTTACCACATACCCCATTTCTGCATTTATCCTAAAACCCTACAAAACTCATAGGCTTTGTCCAACGAACCATGGCAGAGTTAGTGCCTACAAAAAGACGCCATTACTATTGCTCTCGATTGGTTACAGTTACACGCATTGCCTATCTGTTACCTTTAGATCTGCACACAAAAATGGTACAGGGCGAGTGGAAGTGTTTTTTGTCTTCTTCATATTGGGCTTTGTTGAGAAGGCAGGGACACAGTTCAGGGGTGTATTCATTGTGTCTTGCAACAGAAGCCGTTTACTGTTTTAGAACCAAACAGAACGATACGGACCTGACGGATTTTGTTTTCATTTGGAGTTAACAATTCCTGTTGCAAAAGGTTTCTTGCAACAGACAAAACTTTTGCAACAGAATCAGCTGTGTTGCCCATCTGTGCCCTCTGTTGCATTGAAGAAATGGAAATAGTGTTGTGTTCTTTGGTTCCCCCTGGCCTTACATTAGAATTATATGCAACACCCTTATATTTCCTCTATGGGGTGAATGGGACACACTCTTTTCACGACACTTAGATACAAGGTGATTTTCGTAGAGAAAATTGTGTCCTAACCTCCTAACCTTAATCTCAGTCTCCTGACCTGCTACATTAATTATCCTTACCTGCTATGAAAAAGTCACTTCGGTATCGAATTGGTGTGAAAAGAGTGTTTCCCATTGGGGAATGCTATCATAACATTGCAGGGTAGTATCATAGATATTTATATAACTAACCGTGTGTCCTGGTTATGAACCCATAACCATTCACTTTCTCCAATCCTTTAGAACCACGTTTTGAATTAGGGTTATAATGAAACTGGATCCATTCCGGCTCTTGCGTGACATGTAATAACTGCAAGTCACGATTTAATTGAGCCATGATGGAAGACACAGCAACCCAGTTTCAGTCATGTAGAAAATGGAGCGCTTGACTTTGGCTCCCTCTAGCGGAGACAGGCTGAAGTTCCACTAGTGGCGAGTATGAGGAATGTCTCCCGCCGCGGTTTTGCTCTCGGGTTCTGTTTGTCAGACTTGAAATCCGAGGGAGAGGAGTGAGCCGCCATTTTCTGTGTGACGCTCTCCCTAAAACGGCAACAATAAAAACGGATTGCCGGGGAAAATACATAACAAATCGTCGATAAATGGCGTTGGGAAATATGACAAGTCAAATTCGAATTCAACCGCCTTTGAAATAAACTAGATTGAGCATTAATAATTGCAGCGAGAGAGAGAGAAGAGAGCAAGCTGACTCGGTTCCTCAAGTACTCGTTGTTTCGCCCATTTCGTGATTTCGGGAGTAACACGGGGTTACCCAATTTGGATCGCACGAGACGGATTTTGTGAAGAGGTATTCTCGAATTATTTGTTTTTCAACATATTTTGTTTCCTTTACTATGAAATTACTATCAAAGTGCGGGATTTGTTTCTAAAAAATTTACCGGATCGGCTCCTCATCACGTGGTAGGTTCCTCATTTTTCTTTGTTACTTTTAACTCCGTAGTAAAAAATAACTTTGAAATGTTGTAACATCATTTAGCATTTAACTTGTTTGGTAACCTGCACGCCGGCCATCTCACATTTATAATAATACTCAACCATTTTTTTGTGTGATTTTTATGTTGCATAGGTCTACCTTCCTTTCAAATCCAAGTTCTAGCTATAGACAGTGTAGGTAACGTTAGGTTTGTTACTCTTACTGCATTCGCTGTAGCTGAACGTTCTGCTGCCAAGGGTACACCATTATAGTAATCTACAGCTAGCCAGTGAACATGAGCCATGACATTCTTAAATTCTGGGAGAGTGCGAGGGAAAATACAGTTGGCCAGACATAATCGTAAAACATTGATATTAGCATTTAACTGTAACGTTACCAGCTACAATTGTGTCAATGTCAAGCCTTGTTCACCGAAGCGCTTGATTGTGTATCCAAATTACCCCTAGTCAGTCTACTAACATACTTATATAAATGTATTTAGGCCGTTTTAAAAACGTAGTTTGCAAGCTTACTGTATTGCCCACGATATAATGCATCTCTGCGCCACCGCATTCTAAACTTAATCGTGCATAATATACACACCCAAGTAATTCTGTCGAATGATCGCAATCGTGCGAGAGAGGAACCATTTTCGCAATCCTTAAACGTTAACCTAGAAAATGCATTGTCGCATAGATTACATTATACTTTTGGATACATTTCCAATTGAGTAATTTATGGCGAGGTTTACATAATGGCGCAGCCACTGGCAGTTGCAGGCGCCACGTTTTCCACTAATTGTTTCATAAAAATAATTTCCTTTAGCAGAAACCAAGTTAGTTTGCTAAATAATTGTAACATTTCAATTTTGCCTAAATTATGACTTAGCGATATACACAAGGCCGCTAGAAAAAAAACAAGGAACAATATAATCATTGTATTCAATATCAAAACATCAAGGTTTTGCCATGCCATGATCTCAACCGTCTCCTATGTGCTTGTATACGGTCTAACGTCAGTGCAGGTATTGTAATTTTGTCCCATCCCTTTATCAACCAGGAACTGTGTTCATGTGAACCCCTTTAATTGCACATTAACCTGCTCAACCCCTGGTTAGTGTGTTACACATCTGTAGTTTTCTGTTATATAATGTGTTAAGTTGCATATCCTTGCATCATATGTGATCTCAGCACTACAATGCTGTCATTTTCTGATGTGTGAACTTCCTCCAAGATCGAATAATCTCACTAATGTTCATCTTGTGGGGAGGGGGGAGTTTATCTTCCTGATTGTTTGCTGTCATTATGGGTGGGTACAGTACATTCTTGGTGTAGCTGAGCTAGTGAGGCCTTGACTGTTGTGCTCTGCTGCTGTATTGGGGCCTTTGCAGTTTGCAAATCCACTGACTGAATTTCAAGAGAGATCAGGGTCTGGCTGACATGTGCATTTTGGGAAATGGTTTCAGGAGGTTAAATACACATAAACAGGACTGGCCCTGAGTGTGGAGCGTAGAGAGAAAAAAGCCTACTGATTGCACATATTGGCCAGACAGGGTGACCTCCCCCACGACCCTGTCCCCATTGCAGCCCATGTGTTGGAGTCAAAGAGACGTTTTATGAATAGAGGGTGATGAGCACCTCGCCTGCTGCTGCATTGGACCGATGGCACCGCTAGCTCAGGCTTGGCTCCATGTTATACCCAATTTAATGGAGAGCTGTTCACTCAGATTACATGGCCCCTCCCTAGCCTGTTTGATATGGTGTAGGAATATGCTGCTGAAAGTGTGAGTCCTTTCACTGCCTGTTTTCACTCCTCTTATTTGTTTTGATAAACCACACAATTGACAAAGACCCCACCCCCCTCCATTGACCCTTTAGATCTGGGTGGAATCCTATCAGCCGTTTTCGAGACGTGTGTGTGGTATTGAAGCAACCGTAGGAGGAGGCTAACACAACAAGTATCTAGTTTATGAATTTGGAAGCCGTTGGTTGACTCAGGGGAGGGTACTCAATAACCTGAATGGAAAACAGCATGGATTCAAGCCACTTAGCTTTTGTCCTTCCCAGCAATGATAACGGTTCCCCACTTTAATCAGTTTTCCAGGGCTTTCCGCTCCAAGAAAATTGTCTCATTGTTGCAAATGTTAGATACTGCCAGTGCCAACCAAAAGTATGAAAATATTGTGGTTTGCTGGTTGCATTTTAAGTAGGAAATGTTACGTAATACCGTATTGTGGACAGAAATAGTCCTCTTGTAAGTTATTAAAAAGGTATGTGTATACATTTTTGGCCTTGATTTAGGCTATCCTAGCACCTAGCCACTTAGAGCATATAGCAATTTCCTCAGCCTATATTCTAGATCCTTCTGTCCTAATTTTGCATCTAACCAATCAGTATAGAAGCAGAGTTACCAGGAAACAACCAATAGAGGTATGGCTGGTTACTGCTGTAGGCTACAGACCATAATGTGCATTAAGCAACATCTGTTTCTCTGGTTAGGCCAAAATGTAGGCTTATTTCTGATGATTATGCAAATCTATATGTACAGATCTGTAGTGTGTTTTCATAGGCGCACTGGGTTTGGGATTTTATCCTGTCAGACAATTGACTTGGAGAGATGAAAGCAGAGCCTGTTGGTATTACTGATGTTATTACTTGGTATTGTTCAGAACCCCTCAGACGGTTAATGTCTGGCTTCTCTGAAGACTTCAGCTCGTGATGAATAATCTGTTCCAGTCAGACACACTTGAAATCAGTCTGAGCAATCACAGCTTTATTCATACATCTAAATTATTTGCTCTTTTGGGTTTCTGTAGAAGTAGTTGTTTTCGCTTGTGTTTTTGGGTTGCAGGTATTGTACACCTTGCTTTGGCATATACTTGAGCTGTTGCTTATATGGAAACACACACTAGTCTCTTTCCTGGAATACTGACTGGAGAAAGAGCTGAAGGGTGACATTTGGCTCACTAAAACAACGTCTTTGCTGGTTGTTTTGATAGTTCAAGCCTAGTCTGCCAAGTACACTCAGATGCACACACCCTCCAGTTTCATGACCTCAAGCCAACATCTCCCTCCTTCCACCTCAATCCATCTCTTCCCCCATCTCAAACCAAGGGGCAGTGCCTCCCTCTGAACTTAACCTTGCTCGGAACACACCTGAAACAATCCCTTTGTTCAAACTCTCCTCCCAGAATGCTCCATTCCTGAAAATCTTTTACCTATTATTTTTTTCCCTCCCTCCACCTCACATAAGAGAAACATGGGCCAGCCAGGTGGGAGAAGCAGGAAAAATATATCAACCCCACTCAACAAGGGAGGAAAAATGCAAACCATGTACATGGCCTGAAGAGAAACCAGAGGTGCAAATTACTTAAATTCCCAAATAAACTTTGATTCAAAAAGGGAGGGGGAAAAAGATGGGCTAAGAACAAGGGCAATGGGCTAATTTACCAGACTCCTGTCTGGACTTGTCATGACTTAGTAGGATGTTAAAGGCCAAAGTGTTTCACCCCTCCAGGCCTAACTTCAGACAAGTAATTTGCCCAGACCCTAGAGGTCAGGACAGGGTTGAGAGGAAGCCTGACCATTGGTAGGCTCTGCAGGGAGTGGCTTGACTGACACACTGGCCCCTATTCACTCCTGTGCTGAAGCCACCAAACCAGTCTGGAAGTGGAACCATATGCATCACATATCATTGGTTGGTTCTGGTTCCTCAGAGTTTTACTTCGCTCTATGCCAGTTAGCCTATTCAGACCCTGGCTTTTGTTTTTGTGTGTTTTTTAAAACCCTACAGTCAACTAATTGCCCCAGCTGGGAGTACCTGAGACAGCTGGCTGAGATCTAGACCCAACTGTTTCCCCCTGTTTACTATGGTGTATTTCAGATTTTTTTCCTTCTCATGGAGAAACCTGAACGATTAAGAGACTTCAAAGGCAGAAACCACTGGCATAGTGTTTACACAACCAGGTGCGCTGTACCGTGTATGAGGAGAGGAGTGAGTATACCCACGGGTTGAACCCGACCTATAGTCTAAAGTTCAGTGTGCTGTGGCCTGTGCTCCCTGATGGCCTAATGGCCCAATTAAAAGTGCAGAGGCGCACATGCCTCTCTTCCTCTCTGGGTCATTCCGTATGATTTCAATCACTTTTTGACTACACCCCTTTTGATTTGAACAAAAATGTATGTAGGCCAGGGTATTTGCCCATGGTAGATATGGCCAAAAGATCATACCATGGTATGAAAAAAACGTGGGTGGTATTTGACAGTATTTAATAATTTTGAATAATGCAAGTTCTAAATTTGCTTTCTGAGTATTGTGTGGCCCAAGGATAGCAACACATACATTCTAAGTGTTATTATTGTGTTATACTGTTCAATTAAGCCCAAAATAATTTTATGCAATTCCTGCACTCATTTGAGATCGTTTCCACACTGCCACGTAGTGCTGCATGATATGGGCAAACAATTTAGGCCTTATTTGTAACCCAATGTTACAATTGCGATTTGACTTGTGACTTAGAGCAAAACACTTGGGTGAACTGTCGGAATTGTGGAAATTCTAAATCTGTAGTTAGAATATAGTAGTGGGCACTTGGAATACAGTGTATTGACATGACAACTAATGAAAATACCAGGGAGTAGTTATTGTGACCGGGTGGGAACCTAAGTGTTTAAGGGACCCTATAATCTTTGCCTACATTGAATGTTTTCTCTTAACATATTCTTGCTTTGCATATTCTTCTTTGATTTGGCTGATACTGTTGCACAAACAACATGCTAATTTAGGTCTACACCATCACTGGTATTATCAGGCTGTTTAGTTAGTTACGTTTGCTCTGACTCAGTACATTTATTAGCTAGTTAGCGATTAGCATTAGCAGCTAACCAGATTTAGGCTCAATTTACTAAGAAAATACAAACTAGCTGTTTGCAGATGTAAGAAACACAAACTAATGGTGTAATTATAGAACACTAGGGGATTTATATTAAGGACCGAAGTGAAAACCGTATCGTTGTCATCAACACTGCAACACTGTTGCATGCGCTGCATTGACCATGCAGACTGAACGCAAGTGTCTCGACGTTGAGGAACAACAAATGTGCTCCTTGAGTGACAGGGGGCGGGGCTAAGCCTGTGTCGAAAGCAGCATTGAGTGCGAGCTGAGAGAGATTACTGAAGTAGCGACGTAAACAATAAAAATGAGCGTTACACAAGGCGTATCGCATTTAACAAACCAAACATTCAAATACCATTTATAGAAGGTTAAGTAAAAACCCAAACCAGTCTGTGCATCAATAACGGTATATCGTAAAATACTGTATACTGCCCAGCCCTAGGTAGAAGTGGTCAGAAAGTACATTTTTGGACCCGAATGGCAAAACACTCAGGAGATAGAGGCGCTCAAAGTTGACCCATTTTGCATACCCCACCCTACCATAAGACACCCAATGGTTGAGCTTAATTTATTGTGGAAGAAAGTGTTTTCATTAAATTTGCTTCTTTATTTTTTAAACATTTAACATCAATTATCTATAAACTCGTAAACTCAGATTTTATTTAATTTTAGCTTATTTTGTAGTTTAGACACCCTGTATTTATGCTGTGTCTCAACTGATGGCAGGCACGACATCAACATCTCAGATGATAAATTGTTAGATACTACTGCACTGTTGGGGCTAGGAACACAGGCATTTTGCAACACCCAAAATAATATGTGTATGTGACCAATAACATTTTATTTTAAAATAAGTTTGAGGCAACAGCGTAAGAAAAAATGGTGGGTGGAAATCGCAGTTATGCTAATCGTCGTTCAATGTAAAACAAAAAAAAAACAATTACCCGTTCCTACCATTTGGCAAATATGTATGGAAAGTATTTTACCTACACACACGCACACACACCAGAGTATGTGAGCGGAGCTTTTGCAATTTGATTGGAGCGTGGAGCGAGATTCCCATAGGCTAGCGTGTCGGCCTTCTCGCCCGCTCCAATTTCGCTCAAGTAGCGCCCCAACCCAGCTTGCATTTGTAGTCTACGTGTGTGCTGCTCTAGCCCCTTGCTTTATCTATAGTCATTGTGGAATCTGAAAATGCAATTATCCCAAAAAGTATGATGGTGTACTTACTATGTGCACATGCTAAAAGAAAGGAATGTGGTGGGTAGATAATGGAGTGTGTCATTGTAGCAAAGTATTTCTAAACAAAAAATCTGATCTGATGGTTAAACGTTTCACTAAATTTCGTTATCTTTACAATAGGCCATAATAGATTTTGGCCCAATAGGCCTGGCATATTCCCACGTTCAAATTAGCTTTCTGTTTTGATTGGGTTATTATGCCTAAAAACCTTTAGGCCTCCTAATAGAAAAATTTAAACAACAACTGCATCTCTGCCCAACCTGGTAAGTGGCCAAAAGGGTGTTAAGCATCCCCAGTGCCTCTGTAAGTGAAGAGGGTGTTCTCCACTGCTGGCCAGTTCTCCAGGCACCATCACATGAGCCTGACGCCACAGACTGGCCAAACTTGTGTTTCAAAAAAGGAATTCAAAGGTACTGAGAATTTTTCCTTTAATTTGTATTTAATTCTAAGTAAGTCACAGCCTATATGTGCAATTTATAGACTATAATGATTTAATACAACGCAATGTTTAAATGCTGAGAGCTTTATGTCCCTACCAGCCTGTTGTGTCACTCTCGCAAATGCTTCACAGTGTATGTCTTTGTAGGCTATAGCCTTGAAATAATTGAAATAATATAGCCGAAATAATTCATTTTCATTCCTTCGCTTTCCTGTCTGGGTCCTGACCTATTTAGTGTTTTATATGCTGTTTTAATGCAACATGTAGCCTATTTTAAATGCTGTTCGCTTCTTACATTCACCTTTTCATGTTTATTCAAATACTTTTCATTCAAATCCACATGGTTTGGTTTCAATACTTAAAACCCAATTGAGAGATTGTGATTTTAATGAATGGAGTTTATATATTTTTTCCCGTTACCACGGAGTGTTTTTTAGCAGTGCTGTAGGAAAGCACATGAAGCGTTGCGCACCACTCCATGAGCTTCCAACAGCTGAACTACTCTCACATGCTCTGACACACACACATCACACACGGGCCTATGCATGGACACACACACAGTCATTATGGGAACTTTGATCCGGACACATTAACTGCAGCATGTCGGAGAAATCCTTATCGCATTCAAGGACTGGGTTTAACGTGAGTTAGTGGATGGTTCCCACGGATGGCAGCGATAAAGGTTATGACCTTCAGCTGCAATACGAGTAGCTGGAGAGTCTGATGGATTTACCTGGTACTGGACCAGGTGAGGGAGAACCATTTGATGCTTCTGTCGGGTAGAATATTGTATTGTTGTAAAAATAGATATATAAATAAATAATTCTTACCATTAGGCCCTATTTAGCATTTTGATTATGATTGGTAATGTTTTCGACCAACATTAGACCTTTATGCTTAACCATCATCAATAGTAAATATAGTATATTGTGTTATGACAAAATTACTAGCCTGTTTTCCTAATTTAAACCTTTTTAGCACAGTCTACATTCTTTCCTCTGTACTGGAGGTTGATCCATTTCAGGGTTTACTGGTGCTGCCTCTGCGATGGCTGCCTCCACCAAAGAATAGCCACATTTTAATTACCTCTTTGCATTGTTCAGAATAGGGCGACGGGTGTAGAATAAGCATCATGACTTGGTGGGAGCGGCCTCATCAGAATAAGGTGATCGTGTGAAATACGCATCATCGTGGGCCATGTCCTAAACAAAGCCTGCGTTTGGTTGGACAGGGTATCGCTGGGTGGGTGGTGCTTATACGCCTGCAACTGGTTAGACTGGGAGGGTTGGTCTTAAAGGGCTCTGTAACAGGAGTCCTGTTTCCAACGCTCGGCTCTGCACACCGCCATGCCTGGCGAGCAACATGGCTCAGGGTTGTCCATGAGAATATTGATTTCTTCGTAACAACGTGTGTGTTATAGAGCCACTCCTGCTTGCCTGGTTGTGTAGGTGGAATAAATGTGTCAAATTCAATGGTTCTTTTTTTCAGCGTGTTAATGGGATGTGATAACCACAACAAAAATAAATGAGATGACGCAACCCCATGATCTAGTTTTTGAAGGCTGGCCTTTGCAGTGTTTACTTTAAAAACGTAATGTTTTTTAGGCTTTCGATTGCCGTCATCAAAACATCCAGCGTTGTTTTTCTTCAGGATCATTATTTAGGGACTAGACCGCTCTCTCGTTTAACTCCTGTAGGCTTCTGTTAATTATCTGTCCGAACAAGGCCCGATTGGAGCGAGGTCATCATATGACAGGAGACAGTTTCCATCTTTCCTCTTGTTAGTTTATGCCCTCAGAATAACTGGATGAGGCTGGAGAGTGGAGGACATATGTTTGACAGCCTAACATGTGCTTTTGAGTCGAAATGAAGGAGATGAGATGTGAGCTGTCCTCTTTCCCACCTTCTCTTCAGTCTGTGATTGACAGTGTGATTGGTCCCCTGCAGGAGGTCTCTCAAAGGTCAAGGCTGTGACAGCTCTTTGTCTTTGTAGCCCCAGCAGTTAATGGCTCAATCACTAAACTACAGTACCAAAAACTACTCAGCTTTTCAACATGGCTATTTCAAGACTTCCTGATATTGTTCAAAACTTTTTAGGCTTATGAATGTCATAGTAGTAGGACGTTAGGACAACAGATACATTTTCCTAAGTACTTTCATAACATCATATTTTACAAGTAAATAACACTAATACAAAAATGTTATTGTGTGTGTGACCGGCTTTGATAGATCTTTAAGCTAGCCTTTATTGGCTTTTCCTGGATATGTGCCAGTACCTTTGACCACGTTACATCAGCCACATATCTGCACTTTCTTCCATGTTTATTTGCCTTATAACCCCCCCCCCCCCCCCCTGTTCTTGCATAGTTCTCTTCTGACGCTTGTTATGAAATCTTCAAGTGGAAAAAATAAACAGATTGCAGTTAGTATTAACCACTAGACCTGTCTTTTTCAATAGACAATGCTGTCCATTGTTTTGAAATATTTGATATTTTTATCTGAAGCAGGCCATGGAGGCCAAAACAATGGTTGCATCCCAAATGGTGCCCTATATAGTGCACTACTTTTGACCAGATCTCTACGGGGAACTGGTCGAAGTAAGTACACTATATAATGAATAGGGTGCCATTTGATACGCTGCCAATATTTAATTCCGTTCATATCAGTTTAGGTCACCGGGACGAGCAACTTGACGTAAAAAAAAGAAGGGGAAAAAAGTAATTACATTGTTGTTACAACAAACATTTATTGCCAGTGCCTGAATATGAACTTTCTGAATATGATTTTTTTAATTATCTGAACACAGCCACTTAGATTTTATACCAGCCATGTTTTTCGCCATAATTACCCACACTAAAATATATATTATAATAAATGGATTACTAGTAAGACATGGTGTGTTATATTGCGTGTTTTTATTGTATGTTTTGTGACCTGAGTCTTTTTTAACCAGAATATCAGCTGCCCCTTCAAGGGTGGGAGGTTACTGTGGCAACGAGGGCACTCGGCAGAATTTGATTAGTAGCCATTTGGTCTTTCCTGAGGCAAACTCGAACATTGAAAAACAACCTATCCACGAAACACAAAAGACAAAGCCTCACTTTTAGTAGACTTAAATAAATTACTGTAGCTTTTATGCCTGTACGCAGCTTTAACATTTATTTTTATTTTTATCTTCAGCACTTCAATCTTAGTGCGCACAGCTCCCCAGCCAGGTAGTTGCTGCTTGTCACACAAGGTGGGATATATATTGAAGCAAAAAGGCCAGAGGGGTGTCCTATATCGCCAATATACCACGGCTAAGGGCTGTTCTTATGCACGATGCAACGCAGAGTGCCTGGGTACAGCCCTTAGCCATGGTATATTGGCCATATATCACAAACCCCCGAGGGGCCTTATTGCTATTATGAACTGCTTACCAAAGGAATTAGAGCAGTAAAAATAAGTGTTTTGTCATAACTGTGGTATACGGTCTGACACACCACGGCTGTCAGCCAATCAGCATTCAGGGCTTAAACCACACAGTTTATAATATAGGATACAATTGAAGTCGGAAGTTTACATACACCTTAGGCAAATACATTTAAACTTTTTTCACAATTCCTTGAAATTCCAGAAAATGATGTCATGGCTGTAGAAGCTTCTGATAGGCAAATTGACATAATTTGAGGTGTACCTGTGGATGTATTTCAAGGCCTACCTTCAAACTCAGTGCCTCTGTTTGACATCATGGGGAAATAATCTAAAGAAATCAGCTAAGACCTCAGAAAAATCTGGTTCATCCTTGGAAATTGCTTCCGAACGCCTGAAGGTACCACGTTCATATGTACAAACAATAGTACGCAAGTATAAACACCATGGGACCACGCAGCCGTCATACCGCTCAGGAAGTTAAAACTTGGTCGCAAATGGTTCTTCCAAATGGGCAATGACCTCAGGCATACTTCCAAAGTTGTTGCAAAATGGCTTAACCTGTTGGGGATGGGGGCGCTGTTTAGACTATTTATGCTAATGTGGCTAATTTTTTTAACGGCTTCCCACAAAATCCTTGATCGTACAATATGCATATTATTATTATTATTGGATAGAAAACAGTCTATAGTTTCTATAGGAGTTGAAATTTTGTCTCTAAGTGGAACAGAGCCCATTCTACAGCAATTTCCCTGACATGGAGTCAGATTTGAGAAACGTTGGCCACTTTTCTGAAGTCATTTAAACGGGCACTGTCGTTGCTATGACTATACGGACACTTCTTACGTCTTCCCCTGGATGCCTTTACGTGATGACGATTCCAACGGGCTCGATTGCTCGTTCACAGGCCCTACAAATGAAAAAAACCTTTAGCTAGCAAGTCTTTTCTTGCTGCGTAACGCGCGTGGAAGACACCGACCCTCTCCTGTTCCAAGCATTAGTTTAGCCTGTTATATTTCTCCGGTCATCTTTTCACTCGTTATAGGAGTTACAAACATCACAAAGTAGTTAATTTAAAGCGTTTTATAGCAATTTATATCCGTTTAGTGCGATTTTGTGACATTTATTTTTGCAACGATGTGAAAAGTTGGACACGCTTTTCAGTTCATCCCGAACGTAGTTGACATTTCCACATGGCAAGAGGACAGCTTTCCACCAAAAGACGATTTCTCCCAAGAAAGGATCCTTTGCCCAAGATACTGATGGAAGAACAGCTCAAGGTAGGACATTTTTATTATGATAAATCGTGTTTCTGTCGAAACATTTTAGTGGCTTAGGACGCCATGTTTTTTGACGTAGCTTCGCTTGGCGCAAACTGTATTGAAAAGTAAGGATAAATTAAAAAATGTAATAACGCAATTGTATTAAGAATTAAATTGTCTATCAATCCCTGTCCACCCTATATTTTTTAGTCACGTTTATGAGTATTTATGTATAAGAGTAGATCACTGTCTAAGTGGCGCAAGGACAAATTCTGACCAGCCGAGTTACATTTCACATTGTCTAACCATGATTTTGGTGGCTAAATATAAACATTTTCGATCAAACTGTATATGCATGTTGTAATGTGATGTTACAGGAGTGTCATCGGAAGAATTCTGAGAAGGTTAGTGAAAAAATTAATATCTTTTGGCGATGTTGACTTTTATCGCTCACTTTGGCTAGAATCAATGCTGGGCTGCTAATTGCTATGTGCTAAGCTAATATAACGATTTATTGTGTTTTCGCTGTAAGACACTTAGAAAATCTGAAATATTGTCTGTATTCACAGGATCTGTGTCTTTCGATTCGTGTATGCTGTGTATTTTTACGAAATGTTTGATGATTAGTAGTTAGGTAAACACGTTGCTCATTGTAATTATTCTAGTCCATTTGTGATGGTGGGTGCAATTGTAAACTATGCCATATACCTGAAATATGCACTTTTTTCTAACAAAACCTATCCCATACCATAAATATGTTATCAGACTGTCATCTAATGAGTTTTTTTGTTGGTTAGGGGCTATAAATATCTTAGTTTAGCCGAATTGGTGATGGCTACTGGTGTTGGTGGACAAATAAAAGATGGTGGAATATGCTAATGTGTTTTTAGGTAATAGATGTACATCTTTACATATTGTGTCTTCCCTGTAAAACATTTTAAAAATCGGAAATGTTGACTGGATTCATAAGATCTGTGTCTTTCATTAGCTGTATTGGACTTTAATGTGTGAAAGTTAAATATTTAAAAAAAATATTTTTTTTGAATTTCGCGGCACTGGTTTTTCAGTGGGGGGGGGGGGGGTGTGCCGCTAGCGCCACGCTGATCCTAGACAGGTTAAGGACCACGAAGTCAAGCTATTCGAGTGGCCATCACAAAGCCCTGACCTCAGTCCCATAGAACATTTGTGGGCAGAACTGAAAAAGCGTGTTCGAGCAAGGAGGGACCTCAGTCCCATAGAACATTTGTGGGCAGAACTGAAAAAGCGTGTTCGAGCAAGGAGGCCCACAAACCAGACTCAATTACACCAGCACTGACTGGAGGAATGGGCCAAAATTCACCCAACTTATTTGGCAATGCTACCAAATACTAATTGAGTGTATGTAAACTTCTGACCCACTGGGAATGTGATGAAATAAAAGCTGAAAGGAATCACTCGACTATTATTCTGACATTTCACATTTTTAAAATAAAGTGGTGATCCTAACTGACCTAAGACATCATTTTTACTAGGATTAAATGTCAGGAATTGTGAAAAACGGAGTTTAAATGTATTTGGCTAGGTGTATGTTAACTTCTGACTTCAACTGTATATGTATCTTTACTGTACGCTGCTCTTCACACTTGTAAACATAAACGTCTATGGTTGGTTCAAATTTGGTCGGCACATCTAATCATGGTTCTCTATGAATGGCCCAAGTCAAGGCCGGACCGCAACAAAAATAAATATCTGCGGACCTTGAAATTAAACCTATCCAGACCGTTCCAAGAACGTCTTTTGTGGACGTTGAAAGCAAGGCAGCAATTTCAACTACTTTTCAACTTCCATTGACATCCGGTGTTGGTCGGTGCTCAGATACGGATTACTGTAAATGGAAAGTGTGGCGTGTGTGTGAGAGAGACACCAAGGAAGGCCTACAGCAGCACCTAGATCTTCTGTCACACCTGGGTCCTGACAGTAAGACAACTTCCAAAAAAGGTCCAGTTGCCAGGACCACAAATACACATTCCATCAAGAGCACCACAGATCATTTCCACAAAGTTGTGAACAATCTGAGAGAGAATGGGCGGAATGGCCTTCTATGCCATCAGAAAGAACGACATTCCAATTAGGACCTGTCTAAAAATACTTTAAGTAATAGAACCCATTGCCCTTCATGGTTGTGAGGTCTGGGGTCTGCTCACCAACCAAGAATTCACAAAATGGGACGAACACCAAATTGAGACTGCATGCAGAGTCCGGCAAAAACATCCTTGGTGTACAACGTAAAACGCCAAATAATGCATGCAGAGCGGAAGTAGGCCAATACCAACTAATTATCAAAATCCAGGAAAGAGTCAGGAACTTCAACAACCTAAAAGGAAGCGATTCCAAAGCCTTCCATAACAAAGCCATCACTTTCGGAGAGATGAACCCAGAGTAGAGTCCCTTAAGTAAGCTGGTCCTGGGGCTCTGTTCACAAACAGACCCCACAGAGCTCCATTACAGCCACAGCAACACAATTAGACCCAACCAAATCACGAGAAAACAAAAAGGTAATTACTTGACACATTGGAAAGAATTTACCAAAAAACAGAGTAAACTGTTATGCTATTTGGAACTAAAAAGAGTACACAATGGCAGAATACCTGACCACTCTGACTGACCCAAAATTATGGAGAGAGGCACAAATTTCCTTCGGAATACACAGACTCATAAAGATTTTGAAAACCAATCAAATTTTGATTAACTCCCATATATTTTGGGTGAAATACCGCAGTGTGCCATCACAGCAGCAAGATTTATCACCTGTTGCTACAAGAAAAGGGCAACCGGTGAAGAACAAACGCCATTGTAAATACAACCTATATATTTATTTATTCATTTTCCCTTTTGTACATGAACTACTTGCACATTGTTATAACACTGTACATAGCCATATGACGTTTGAAATGTCTCTGTTCCTTTGACACTTGAGTTTACATTTTTAATTGTTTAGTTCACTTTTATTTTATGTGTTTGAGAGACAGAGAGAGCTTTGACCACCAGCCAACAATGAAAATGGTTATGAGTTGAATGTAATAATATGCCAATGGAAGGGAAGACTGATTTGACTACTATGATTTCCCATTGTAGCCAATTCAATTGCAGTAATTTCTTTACTGATTTTAAGGTACATCTGTTATCAATTTGGTTAATTTCAAGTTTTAATCACTTAATAATTAAGAAACCAAATAGATATGGTTTCTACCTTTTTTACTTATTACTTCTGTGAACTTTCATTATCCTCCCTAATGAGTGAGAGAAATTAGAA
Organism: Salvelinus fontinalis; assembly: GCF_029448725.1. NCBI lineage: Eukaryota > Metazoa > Chordata > Actinopteri > Salmoniformes > Salmonidae > Salvelinus > Salvelinus fontinalis. The sequence continues at coordinate 61,541,215 of NC_074666.1, forward strand.
AATATGTGGGTTTTTGGTAACGGAATCAAGGCACATGCCAATGTTTCTTAAACGAAATGTAAGTGTTGATTTTAGTTGGCAGGGGTCTACTAATTCATTATTGTGTTTTTGATATATTTCACATTTCTTTTATTAAGACTTTTCCACCTGTTTGACCAGAAGTCAAAGACTTTGCTTATTCCTAATTTTGAGGATGGAAAATGTTTTTATTTTATTTATTTTAAATCAAAAAATGGACTTAGTTTTCATTTGGAACCAGATTTGACATGAACTTCACATGCTGGTGTTCATGGGTGCTTTTACATGGAAATGACCAGAGGATAAAAACAGTCTATACTGTATGCAAAGGACGTAGCCTAAGTCATGAGTAAAAGTGTGCTGGGAATGTTTCATTGTTTCTCTCTCCTTGTCTCTGACATCACCTTGTGAATAAACATGCTAGAGGTGTCTGGAATGAGTGGTGTGTGTGACTGTGCTCTGTTCCTCCTCCCTATCCCTGATCTACGTCTGAACTGGAACCCTAAGTCCCTATAGGCCGTAGTGCATTACTTTTGACCCTGGTTTCATCGCACATCCCCCAGAATGTTCTCTGTAGTCTAGTTGGTGCCTGGTGTAGAGTGAGGTATTGCTGAGTCATTGCCATAGTCTGATCTCACTTTCTGACACAACAGCCCAAGGGAGGTCACCTTACATTCCAAACCCTCACTGGATCTTTACTCTGCTGGGTTATTATGCGTGTAACGCTGAGCGACAGCCCAAGTTGTTTCAGCCTACCCGTTTGTGTGCGTGCATATGTGTCTGTGCGTGCACATGTGTCTGTGAGCACATGCGCTTGTCAAGTTTGGTCAACATACAATTATTTCCCCCCTTGAATGGGAAAACAGTGTTCTCTTTCTTGATTCCATTCAAACTGTAACATTGTTTGGAGAGTGTAGGACGGGACTTCCCCAGACAGCCTAACTCCCTCATATCTGTCCCTCCCTGCTGCCTCTCAAAGGCTTAAGTTGATTAAATGTTTTTCTATGTAGAGTCACTTGGGAAAGCACCCATTAAGAAACCCTACACAAGAGGTAACTGGCAGCTCTGGTAGACTACGCACCAAGCTGTTCTTGTCACACAGAGTTTTGGGCTATTAGATGAATCTTGTTTGTCCTTCTATGTAACTCGGGCCATATTTGCATAATAATTTTACTATGTACATTCAATTTATGTAACCCTACTTGAATCAAACTGTCATTCACACCCCTGTCCGTTCACCAGGGAATTGTGAACACATACATTTGAGCAGGGAGGGGTTGTACCGTAGCCTACTTGTTTTATACTGTAGTGCTGAGAATGGCGAAAGGATTATTTGATTGAGGTTTGGTGAACTGAGATTGAACCTGGCTGCTGTATTAGTAATGTGCTACTAGCAGGCGGCTGGGTTAGCTCTTCCCTCCACATAGCTTCTGCTTTAGGCAGGCAGGCTAATGTGCGTCCCAAACGTTACCCTACTCCCTATACAGTGCACTGCTTTTGACCAGGGCCCATTAGGGAATAGGGTGCCAGTCGGTGCATATCATGACTTTCACTGTGAATTTCTCTGCTTGAGTTTGTGTGTCTCGACATATTCTGAAGGAACCAAAGTCCAGTTTGACAAAAGAGGCTACACTCTACAGAGCAAGGATCTGACTAGCGATGTGGCAAATTGAACTGTCTTTTTTTTATTGGTTTTCCATTAAAATTCAAATAAAAATAATAATATTCCACATCAATTCGCAATGCAGAATAATGGTCCTATTACGTATGTACAGTGCTTGACTTGGGCATGAGCTCACCGGAGCGGAGTACCGGCAGCTCACATTTTCTACTGCTTGAGCTCCTACACATCTTATAGAATATTAGCTCAAAAGTATTGTGGAGCTCCAGCACCTATTCCAGTCCAAGTCAAGCAGTGCATATGTGTGACCGCTAGTCGGCCAATGAGGTTATATATCTACCACAGTTTTTATACATACATATATACATACCCTTGACAGGGCATCGGATACATCATGTTTGTTTGTAAGGGTGCACTACAGCATTTTACTTGTCTGTGAAGTAATGCTTTTTCTGAAGCAGGATTAATGTCTATCTCTAGACAACCAGAACTGTCAATCAAATCTTGAGCTGCCTGCGCGCAGCCTGCTTGCCCGTGCACAGACCACTCTGTCCTGAAAACAAACCACCTCAGTTAAATACAGTGATTTACCAAGACATTTAGTAGAATCGACTTGTAAGATTTTGTATTTTTGGAATGGAGGAGACTAGTTAGTTGTACTTCCGAGAACACAAACACTCCCATAAACATTCCGCGAACTAGCGAGGGGACTGAGAGGGGGGGGCAGTATAGATGGACGTAGTGCAGGGTTCTGTCTGTCTATCGGCAATCAACAGCTGTATCTCGCAATGGTATGCTGTATTTCGGAATTTCTTGCATTGCAATGTCTCGTAACTTCAGTAAAACTAGGCTTATCATCAATGAATAGGCTAGGGTGTTCTACATGCAACGGGCAGACTGAACACACGCATTATTAGTGAAGAGAAAGAGCAGGCTGCACTGATTTCAATTTTGTAGGGGGTGACTTGGTCAGGAGCTTTTTTTTCACTGTTCAATACTATCGATATTTATTTTCCGGATATTTGCAATAAATAAAAAATTGACCAATCACAATTATACAAAATGCAAACAGCTGGGGTGTAATCATTAGCCAAAACAAGTTGATATTGGACAAAATCAGGTAGGTTCCTCCCCGCTTAGTTAAATTTGCTTCCGTTTTGCAACATAATCGGTGTAATAAATAGGTCCCAACCAGTGCGCAGTGGTTTCCGGGGTTCTATAGCAGTACTTTTTGGCTAACAGCAGCCTAGGCTAACAGCAACGGTGAAAGAGAAATCTGATGTTTTGCCATCATGTAGCTAATTATGTTTCCCCCAAAAGATTTTCTGGTGATAATTTTTGTTGTATTGATTTGTGCCAGCAGGCCTTGAGGACTCACCATTGGTGTGCGTGCCCATTGGCCAATCGCTATTTGACGTTTGGAAAATAGCATACCGTTGTCAGGGCTGACCGTAGGCCTTAATGCACTATAATAGTAAAATACCTTTTCATGTGAAACGCAACCCATAGCCCATCAGTGAAAATGAGCTTGAAAATAAAACCATTATTTTGTAAGTCCTGTAGGCTACATTTACAGTGCACAACTGTAAACAATGACTGTCAACACCACGTTGCGTCTGAAGCAGCAATAGGTCAATGCGCCGTAAGTAAACACTACATTCTAAAGTTTTTGTTTTATTCAATTAAGCATTTCAAATGTCATAGTACGTCCTTGTGCAGTGTAACATGAACAATATAATTTACATGAAGCTTTTTTCATTGTTAAAATAGGCCTAAAAAAGAATCTCCAAAAATTAATACTCAAGTGTTTGAATACTAACCATCCGTTCGGATATCCGGATAATTTATTAACCGTGCCCATCCCTAGAGTAGTGTGTGTGTGTGTGGGGTAATCATGCGTGTATTTGGTATTATATTAGGATCCCCATTAGCTGTTCCAAAAGCAACAGCTACTCTTCCTGGGCTCCACACAAAACATGAAACACAATACAGAATGACATACAGAACATCATTAGACAAGAGCTCAAGGACAGAACTACATACATTTAATTAAGCATCTATCAATTCCTTCACCTTTTAAATAGGCTTATGTCTGCCTTGGCCTTGCTAGGTGCTGCTATGTCATTGGATCTGAGCTCTGACTATTGTCTCAGTTGATAGTTGACACAGCTGCACGGTTCTAGTGTCTAGTTTGACATGACTCAATACCAAGCTACAGTAACACTCCTCAGAGACTGTGTGTGTGATGCGTGGGTTAACTCATAACCTGCAGTCTCCATGGTTAAATTGGTCAGGTTTAGGGTCATGAAATGTTGTGTGGAGGAAGGGCAGGTGGATGGCGGGTGGGTTGAATAAAGAGAACAATACCGTAAGTCCATAAATGTATAATTATTCTGCTATTTATAGGCTACATTGAAGTTGCGAAATGAAGAATTGAAAGTAGAGGGGATGGGGGGCAGAAAAGTAAGTCTGTGAACGATTTGGTTATGTGTGGTGATTGTGAGGCGCTATACAAATTCGACAGTCACAAGACGGGGACTTCAAGTAGGCCTATGGCACGTCAAGGGAACTGTAGCCTACTGTTCCGATGGGTTAAATAGAAACTGAAATCTGGACACTGACTAGGTCTATAACCACACATAGCTTTAATATGAATTCCTGCAGAGTAAGGCATTTCTTGCGGTAAAATAACGCACCAAATATAGGCTACATTTTTGACTGGGGAACAGGAGTGGCGAAATATGATTTATTTCGTTCAGCATCTTGAGAGAATGCAAATGCACAGTTAGCACCTCTACAGACGGTATCTTCATCAGCATCATAAAAGCTGATTAGTATTTCAGCCGCATCAAATATGCATCCAGAAGGAACTGAAATCTTGTCAGAAACATGTTGGGTTGTTTTGAGCAGCTTTCTGTTTCTTTACAATCGGTCAAACTGATGTCATTTGGAAATGTTGCATTTTCTTCCCGGTCCCTAAAAGGTCACACTTAGCGATTTTATAAAATTCTGGTGAGCAAGGGTTTTAGTGCACTAGGGCAGTATACTGTGTAATGACAGAAGAGAAGCTGCGTGTATCTAATTATAGACAAGCTGACTAACAGCCTACCAAAATGTTGGTAATTATGAGCAGAAACATGTCTAAATAATGCAACACAAATCCTGCACCTTATGTCAAAAGAACAATCTGCCGTCTCGGGCTGTAGGCCACAGCGCATTTGATATGTTAGCGGGTGCAGGCCTCTCACTTTATCACAAATAGTCGGGCGGTTGCAGATGGGTGAGGTATTGTCGGCTGTTGCAGGTGAATAAATGGCTGACCCGCGCACCACGTGTGTCCATACAAAAATTAACACCTGGGACCCTGTCCACAACTGGAGTGACTTCATCCCTCCTTTTTAAAGTGGGGCCTTCCACCCCCACCTGACCACTCATCATATGGTAGCAGCAGTACAGATGATGGGTTCAGATTAGCACAGCGGAAGTTGACCCTCATGCATGTCAAATAAATATACCCCTCCAGAATGTTCTAGAATCTATTCACTACGTAAGCCATCTCCCATCTCCCCACTCAACCAGCAACATGGGGGAGCAGCCTTAGGAAAACAACTCACAAAAGAGCATTTCTGAAAAGTGCTTCCAGAAATGGCTTGAGAGAAAATCAAATGACTTAGGCCTTCCCGTCCCCCTCTTTTACTCTTTCTTTCCCTTACATTTTCCCTCAATTTTGTGAGGAGATATGCCCTAATCTGCATTGCTGTTCAACATTCCCCACCTACCGATCATGCAGAGCCATCCAATTGGTTGCCCTGACTGTCATTCAGCTTCGATTGGTTTTCAGTGTTTTCCTGTCCACTAAGCTGTGGTTGGCCAGATGGGGGACAACTTGTTTCCTCACACCTCTCCCCTCCCCCCTACTGCAGCAGCTCCACGTCCCAGCTTGTCCCAGCCCATCCATGGCTGCCACACGCAAGGCATTTTGAGTAAAACATTATCACAAGATTAGGACGAATTTAACATATGCCTCTCCTCCCCTCGTCAGTTCGTAGCAGCTGCCCTTATTTTTAAGGTGTTTCTATTTGCATTTTCAGTTTCTTTTTAGGAGCCTCTTGCCTTTCTGCTTGCTAGCGCTGTTGCTTAAAATAGTGCAGCTGTTAAGTAATATTGAATGTAGTGTCATTCAGTGACACAGGTCAATATTTCCTCATTTACTTGGTACTCTTAATAAAACACCCTCCCTGTTGAGAAACATTCAGTATTGCAAAAAATGTTTATTTATTTTTTGAGTCAAGTTGAAAAATTAATTTTACATATAGGAAGTGGGAATAGTTTGAATGCATGATTTACTGGGTCAAATAGCCCAGTAAATGCTTTGCATTTATCTTGAAGATGAAACATGAACATTGTTTTTGCATTCTAATAAAGTCATAGGCTACACATTTGCCGTAAGACAAGCCTACGTGATTCTCTACATTATTGCATTGCTTTACGTTATTGCATTCTTTGTGGACAAATGTTATAAAGCTGAACACAACACTGCCTTTCTTTTGGTGATTTTTAAGCCTAGGCCTAATCTAATAGGAAATGATGGAGCATGTAGCCTATCCTTTTACGCAGCTGCACAGTGTAACCTAACACCTGTGCCATCCATCACCACACCCTTTGGATCTGCAGTGTTACAGCACGGCACCCTTTCAGAACGTAACACACCAGTCTTCTCGCTCTCTGTTCTCAGAAAAGGAGTAATGATTTCATGTCGTGTCAGCCTGACCTGTTTGTATTCATGACCTAGACATTTCTTAGAAATATTACACACAGATTTTTCTATTGAGCAGCTATGTTAGAATCGTGCTAGCATAATTTGCACTTGCAAAGCCAGCCAGCCACCTGCATAGTTTTCCCTTCCACCATTATGATTTACCTGTCTTCTCCTCAGTCTGTACCCTCCCTTGTTCTTGAATTACATTAGCCAGGCAGCCTGCCAACATCTAACCAAATTACACATTGAAATGGTGAGCTTAGTTTGGCTATGGGGTCTTAAAACCCCATCTGAGCTTCAGGAAAGTACTTTGAAAATATAGAAATGACTCCTGGTAAGGTACTTTTCCCATCACTCTGCTCCTTCCTTTCTTTTACCCCGTTAACCTACCGATGATCGGCTGCTCAAATCCCCCTTGTCTGGATGCGTTTTGGTAGGCCTTTGCTCCAGCTAGGGCTCTGACCTACATTTGGTGAGATCAGCTGTTCCCTCCTGTGTCCCACGCAGACATAAATTAAGCTGCATAGCTCCTCAATGTAGTACTGCTGGTAAATGAACCCCCCCCCCACCCTGCTTCACTCTCTATCCTCCAGCTATGGTTTCATCTACGCACCTGCTCCTCTGTGCTCTAGAAACATGTAATTGATGTCTGAGTTCATATGTATAAAAGCTTCACTGTCTGTCAGCAACCATATTGCTGTAATGTGGCAGTAGGGCCAGATCATTATGACTACTATAGGCAAATTTGAAGCGTTACATAGAATGCTCTTGGTTTGGATGACAGTGAATGATGATTTATCAAGTATGAACGTTGGAAATGGCTCATGGATGTGGTGCTGTGTTTTTAATGTATATCTCTGACTCCCCCTCTCTCCTAGGCTGTCCTCTGGCGAGGCGGTAGGTGGGTGGTGTGGAGCTGGCCTCAGCACCGGGAGAGGCCCCCTCGCCCGCCCCCTCCCTGTGCTGCATGGCTGCGATGGCGCCCGCTCTAACCGACGCGCCGGCCGAAGCTCACCGCATCCGCTTCAAACTGGCTCCGCCCTCCTCCAACCTCTCCCCGAGCGGCGTGGAGAGCAGCGGCGGCACCAGTCACATCCTCGTCTCCAGCAACGGCGCCGTCAAGCGCAAGGCATCTGAAGAGCGCGGTCCCCACGGGGGGTCCATCACAGGTAAGGGGAGGGAGGAGTCGCCGCGAGGCAACGAGGCTCCTTCCACACCTCTTGGGAAACTACAGCCGCTGGTGGCGTCGTACCTGTGCTCGGACGTGACATCCGTTCCCTCTACCAAGGAGTCACTGAAGCTGCAAGGCGTCCTGCTGCAGAAACACGGCCTTCTGCCCAGCTTCCTGCCCAGGAAACACAAGACACTGGAGCTCTCAGAGGAGCAGCTGAAGAGCATCATGAGTAACAGCAGAGGAGGTGGTCCCCCGGCCCTGTCAAGCTCGCCGCCACCGGTCAACGGCGTGGCCAAGAAGTTGGCCAAAAACGGGGCGGACCGGGACAGTATGACAGCGGTCAATGGAGGTAATAACAGGCCTCCTGCTGGACATGGACTGGACTCCCCGGTTCCCCAGCCCCAACCCCACACAGCTGCCTCTAGAGGAAACTCTCCTCTCAACGGGGGAGGGCAGCACCAGCAGCCCACAGGACTGTCCTACAACCCTGCTGGAAACCCTGAACAGCCAGCACCCCCCGCAGCCTCCACCAACACCCCCATGGACTGGCCCGACAGCAAACCCTCAGAACGGCCACCATCGCTGGCCACGGACACATCATCCCTTTCCCCAACGGACCGACAGACCTCTCTGGGCCTGGGCAGCCTTGGAGTGGACGTTAAGGAGCGGACTCAGCAGAGCCAGAGCCGGCAGGGCGAGATCGAGGGGCGTCTGCGGCGCCTGAGGAAGCGCCTCCAGGTGGTTCAGGCCAAGCAGGTGGAGCACCATGTCCAGCAGCAGCTGGGGGGGCTCCTGGAGAGCACCCTGGGGCCACTGGATGCCCTCCGACCTGGCGGGAGACGCGGAGGCCAGGACGCCCCCCTCACCCCGCAGGAGAGGGAGGGGCTTGGGCGATTCCTGAAGGACGGCTCTGTCCCGGCGGAGCTGGAGCGCCTGTCTCTCAGCGGAACCACCAACCTGAGGTCCACGGAGAGTGCCTTCGACTCGGACGCCACGGAGAGCAGCTCCGGAGGAGAGACGGACGTGGAAGAGGACGAGCTCACCAGGGTGGACATCGAGCAGCGACACATCTCTCTGTAAGTACCTGGACAAAAGGAAAATGTGTTTTTTCCCGTTTAACAGACAATTTAATTGGATAAAGAGAGAGTGGAATGGGCCTTTTGGAATTAAGTAATATTGACTAAATTGGCGTTTAGTATGGGGAGAAAGCAGAGAGGGAGTCGTAGGCTGCAGTAGAGGGAAATACAAAGATCCTAGAGTGAGTGAGTGAAAGAGGGGGGACTCCATCCTGGCTTGGGTTGTTAGCCACTGGGATCTGTAGTCTCGTTTTTAACAGAGAAACACTGCCGGTTTCAGGGTTCATCTCCGGTTACCACTCTCTGCTGCTGAAATGAAGCCTAATCCAGGCCCACTTATGTTACATACAAGCGTGTGTCCGCGCGCTACGTCTTCCTGGTCCTGTGTTCATGAGGATGTGGCTTGCACCCTCCTTTGTGTGGAAGGTGACCCTGATGAAGTGATGGCTGATGGGTAATGAAAGTGAATTAAAACCCCCTGTTTTAATAAAAGGCTGTTCTGATGGTGCAGTGCAGTCCTCGGCTTCAAACACACTTTCATGTCTTCAGGGATAAGCCTGGGTCTAAGCAACCACCGTTTTCAAAGACGTGAAGGCAGAGATATCCGAAAGAAGCTATCTTGGCCCCAGGTTAGGTTAATTCCAGTGCGGTTGTTATCCTATGTTCGATATTGCTGTTCTTTTGCTAGTTGACTACATTGGAGGAGGCACTAAATGTGATCATCGCAGGAGTCAATTTTAACCCATAGATGGTGTTTTCATCTCTTTTTTTACAGGCAGATGAAATAATGTGGGGGTAGATGGACAATCCACCCTGAAGTATTCAGTATTGGTCCTATGTTGTTGAATGTTGCCTCAACTTTTGAATAGCGTTGGCTAGCTGTTGCTGGTTACGTTAGATGTTCCTATTCAGTTGGATTGGCCTCTTCTTTATGATCCTCAGTTGAGTAACATGTGAACACTATGTTTGGCTCTTTTTATAGCCAGCCCTGCGGCTTTCCTCTGATTCCAGCTCCACCAGGCCCACTGGTTATTGTGTGTAGTGCGTGGCCCATGGGCACTAACCAATCTATATAGTGCACCACTTTGGACCAGGGCCCATAGGGCTGGGATCAAAAGTAGTGCACTATGTAGTGGATAAGGAGCTATTTGGGACGCAACGTGAGCCTGACTGTGGGTCATAGTCACCGAGGCCTTGTTTGAATGTTGTGAACTAAAGCTAAAGACGGACCGACGCGACGGTATGAGGGATAACCTACATTCGGGCATGATGAAAGCAGTTGGTCGGTCACATGGCGAATTGCGTAAGACCAAATAGGCTTACATCCAGCCAGATTATAGTGAGAGAGCATGATGACACAGCTGCTGTTTTTTACAGTCTCTGTCTGACTGTCCGTGTGGGAGAAGAAAATAGGGGCACCTGCACCTTTAAGAGGTGACAGGGCGCTCCTCTTGCGGAGAGAGGGGGGGGGGGGCACTGTTTTTCGTTTTTCTTGTACATGACTCATCCACTTCCATAACATTCTATATGATGAACAGAGAACATATTTGCAAAGACCTATTCCTGCTTTTCATAGTTTAGGTTGGCAGCTTGTTGATGGTTCCACCTTGTCGTTTGTGTGTGTCTGGATGTCTGTTGTGTCTTGTGTAAGGAAAGCTTGTTATTTCCAGACCAGTTGAAGTCGCTATTGTGGCGTTGATGCAGCCACTATAAGGGCATTTTAACATTTGGCTCTGAGCAACCCCCTGAGGTTTGATTTGTGTGATCTGTCTGTCTGCACACCGTGTTTGTCCTGACTTTGTGGTTAAGTTACAGCAGGAAAATGAAATGTCAACTGTTAATTTTTGTTAATTTAGCAAAATACGAAAAAGCACCCTATTTGTTGCCCAAGTCCAGTTTCTGTGACATCATTTACAATGTTCCTGGTATTGTCTGTTGTGACAGCGGTTATGTTGGGCCTCTCAAGTAGAGGTCTAAAAAGTTAGACCTGTTCTGAAATGGACCTGAAAATCTAAAAGCAGAGCAGTTGTCTTGTTTTGAGTTGGTCTCATTTTACAACCCAATTGTTCTCTTTGACACAGAATGACCGGTCTGCTTTTGATGTCTGTGTGTCACGTGATGAGTAGGGTCTCTGTGTACGAGTCTGCTTGTTTGTGTGTGGCCTTTTTGTACATGTCATAGTGGCACAACAAAGCTTATGTAAAGATTAGCATCATTGAGGTTTCTACTAGAGGGCTTGATGGTTGGTTGAAAGAGCCTAAACATTTTATTTTGTATACCAGCCACGGTGGAAAGTAGATAAAAAAAAAATATATATAATAATCTACAAGCCACTCATTTTTTTCCCCCCCAGCCCAAATATTTGTTTTGCCATAGTTACACAAAGAAAAAAACAGATGAGCATGCTTAGTAATGTTTCTAAAACAAGTAATCTGTTACTAGTAAGAAGTAATGTGGTATGTTGCTCAATTTAATGAAATATTCTGTGACCTGAGTATTTTGTCAAATGTTTTGCTCCCCTTTAAGGTTACCTTGGTAACAGGGCTACTTGAGTCATCACTTGTGCCTGCTACAATGTCACTAGAAGAGGCCAACGATGTCTCTTTTTGTTAGCTGTCAGAGCAAACTCAAACATTGAAAAGCAACCGAGCTTGTGAACAAAACTATGTAAATGGGTAAGAAACACGAGGACAAAGTCTCACTTTAGAAGTCATTCAAGTAAATTAGTGCAACATTTATTTTGCTACAATGCACAACTCGCACTTGTGCCCATACTTGACTCTTTTTATGAAGTGCTCACAATTTTGAGTCCGAAGTGTTACCATGCGCCAACGTGGCTGGTAAAATTAGACGCTCTTTCCCGGCAAAGCCAAAATCTACCCGCATTTGGCAGGTAGCCGGTATTCATTTTAGGCCCTGTTGGTTGGCCTTATATCCTCCATTTGTAATCATTAACCTTTGGCTGCCTTCCAGGCAAGGTCTTGTAGCACCCTGTAGGCCAACCGTTTCACTCACTCCCATAACCCACTAGGCCTAAATATTATGCATTCATGAATAAAACAGTTCTATGAACTGTTGCTTTCGGTTCTACCTAACTGGGGTTGTTTTTAGATTCATATCTACTCATCCACAGCCTTAATATGTTTGTGAAACACTGTTGTGATGAGAATGATGTGCATTCTGGTGACCTTTCTCCTCCCCGTGAACCCCTTTCCCTTGTCAACCCCCCCCCCCCCCCCCCGGGTAACCCGTCTTGCTCCTGGAGTTTTTTGGGGGGAGCAACAGGGTCATGTTGGAAATGCAGGACAGGTCACCTGCGCAGGTAAGTGTCCGATTTTTCAACATGGCCTAGTAGGCTCTGGGCCCTTATCCACAAAGTGTCTGAGTAGCAGTGCTGACCTAGGATCTGTCCATATCATCTTATTCGTTATGATCCAAAACTGATATTTGATCAGCACTCTTACTCTAAGATGCTTTATTGATATGGGCTCTCTGGTGTTCTGCTCCTTCAGCCTTAGTGCTGCAGGGCACTGACTCAGGATGATGCAAGGCCTTTTTCTGGTGCATTCCACTGTCTGCTCCATTTTGGCCTCTTCCAGAGACTAGCTCCACCCTGTCAGCCCAAGTGGCAGCTCTGTCTCAAAAGCCTGAGCCTAGCCACGCCCCATTATGCAAACCCACTGCCTTTTGATAACAGGATGTTTCTTTTTTTGTGGCGTGTTTTTCTTCTTCTTCCTCTTCTTCATCTGTACTCACATCTCACATGCTCCTCTTCATCTTATGCCGACTCTCCACAAAGCCTCATGTATTATAGTACTGTCGACGTGTCAGCAGCAACTCATTCTCACATGGTCTCGGTGCAATACTTTCGTTCCTTCAATCCCTTCAAATTCAATATGGAGAACTAGGTCCTTATCCTTCCTCCCACTGATGCTTAACTTGGTGTGAAATATATTTAGTGATGGTGGGCATGTGAATGCAACCTCATGCAAATTGAGTGTGAGATTTGTTTGTACCAATACTTTTGGCATCCTAATTTTCTTAAGTGCAAAATCTTATTTTATATTCTTCTGCACCAAAACAATGGCAAGGAAATTGGGAGAAAGATTACTTTGTGAGGTGTGTCAAGGTTTTAAATAAGTAAAGCTCTCAAGCAGTTACCAACCTCTTCCTGCAGTTATTGGTGTGTGAGAGCTTAGTCCTGATAGATTTTATTGCCATAATTGCAACAGTTTGAGTTTCCTGTCATGTTAGCGCAGCTTCCTTTTTTGCATAGCCGTTTGGCACATAAACCTGTAGCCTTGGCCCACATTAGGCTAGTTAGCATGAGAGGAACTAAGCTCTTAGCCAAACTATGGAAAAACAGACTTTTTGTGCCCTGCCCTTCAATTAATTCTGTGTGCTTCACAGGGCCGTGCTAAGAGTCCTTGTCAATGTGATTTAAGGAACCAAGTTAATCATTTACAAATGGATCCACTACGTCCTTGTTCCTTCCTGCTTGCAGACCTTTCGGTTGGCTTTCCAGTTTAGCCAGTTAGCTCGCAGGATCCTCGAAGCAAGCTGATTGGTTAGGATTTCTTTGCGTGGGTGGTTTTCTTCTTTATATCCGTTCATCTTTTCTCTCCTTTCTGCCTTCCTTTTTGTCTCTCCTTTTCCCTGGCTTGTGTTGATACGTTCACCTGGTGTTGCCTGTTCATCAGTCTTTCAGCCTGACGCCAGGCTCTTTTGTTAGCCCGTTTTCTAGAAGTTTCTATGTAACGTGTCCTCTCCGCAGTCCGCACCACATGTTGCCATATCCTGGGTCCTGTTCAGCTGCACCCCTGGTCAGTGAATGGAGAGAAAAAAACACCCGGACTGACTCTAGCTGCTCAGTGCTCAACAGTAATGTGGTGTCTCAAATGGCCCTCATCTGCCCCTCTCACACACTACAGGTCTAGCTGTAATATCCGTAAAGACCACTTTATCTCGCCCCAAAGCAAGAGTACAGAACAAAATTATTATTATTTTTTTTTCATTTTTCCCTTGTTATAAGTAATACTTTCGTCTGCATATTTTTTTCATTATAGATAATCATTCTTATTGTTCATCATTCTTATCTAACCAGAAGGTTTCCAACAACAATATTGATTTAAAAAGGCAGTGTTGGTCAGCACATGGTGCATTAGACGTCTGTTTAATCAGTCTGGAGATTACTAGCACGCTGGATTAGCAGACGGCTACCACCAGCACCACCACTAGATTAATGGGTTGGGATTGAAACGACAACACGCCTGCCTTCTCAGGATGGCTTTCTGGAGCTTATGGTAGAAGTAGGATATGGTTCACCCCACCCCCCTGTAATGAAGGCCCTGGGGGTTGGATGGTAGTTTTCTCCTCATCAGGGTTGGGTTGATTAGGGCTCAACGTAACAACATGTTTTGCAACAGAAAACGAACATGAGTGTTTATTATTGGACAAGTCCAGGTAGTCCCTTCCACTTTTACTTCTCCCATTTAGTGCCGAAAGGACACAACCCAGCTGAAGGGTTCAACTGATGTTACTGCAAGGCTGTGCCAATGAATCTGATCAAGTTTATGCATATCCAGGGGACAGGATGCTGGTGCCCTCTGTTGCTACCAGATAGAGCAATATAACTGGTTTGGGAATTTTATATTGGGCTCTACTAAAACAATTGCAAGCACATTGACTGAATATTTCGCTAGGGCAACCACCACTAAAATGGTTTAGTTTAATTGGGCCGGAGGGCCTCGTCCCTTTTACAGGGACAAGCCAAGCCTGAGGTGGCATTGAAATGTCTTGTTCTTGGCTCGTTAATGTTTTCCTATGATCCATTGAAATGGAAGCTGCTATGTGACACACTTACAGCATGGCTGCACAACACAATGACAATGGGAAGCAATAGCTACAGAGTGAAATGGTGGTGGTCTGGGACTCCTTACTCAAATGCAATCACATTTATGCTTAAAGCCCTTTTTACATCTGCAGTTGTCACAAAGTTTGTTGGTATGGGGGTCAAGTCCTCCATTCGGTGTGTTTGCTGTTACTATGACACTCCATGTCTGCAGTAGTCCTGTCCAGAGTCATTCACACTCTGCGATAGCAGGAAATACCATACAAATACTAGTTCACCACCGCCACCCCGAACCTCTCTGCCTGTGGTGGTGTGACTGCAATGATTTAATGCATTGCCATTCTGTCTCCCTCACCCGCGTTCACTCACTCACTCACTCACACCACTGTGTTTGCTCTTCGCTAATGGAGCCAAGAAGACCGCTCTGGCTCAGAGCTTCCCCTCTAAAGATCACTGAGGTTCTCTTAGGCTGGTTTTCTATCTTAAATCCTAGGACCAACACCATTGAAAGATAGATGGGGTACAGACAGTCATGTTCATTAGTGGTTTCAGGGGATGGTAGGCTACTAGGCTTAGACCGTATTCTCAGATGAATGGGAAGGGGAGAAGTCTCGTTTTCCATAATGTTCCACATTTCCATAATATCGTTATATAGGCTGATGATATAACATCAGTCTTATTTACATTCCAGGGGGATTGAAAAACGTGCCAACGAGGTGCCTTTTTATGTGCTTTTTTTGTCTCATTGAATTGTTTGTACAGTAGACAGAGTAAGCCTACGTTTGGTGCTCTCTTTCGAAACCTGTGAGAAGGTGGCAGAGTTACAGCAGTGTTTCAGACCATGAGACATCCCGACTATTGACAGTGGCGTAAAAAATACTTAAGTATTACTTAAGTAGTGGTTTGGCGTATCTGTACTTTATATTCGTCAACTTTTAATTCACTACGTTCCTAAAGAAAATAATTTACCTTTACTCCATTTTCTCTGACACCCATAAGTACTTGTTACATTTTGAATGCTTAGCAGGACAGAAAATGGTCCTATTCTCACACGTATCAAGAGAACATCCCTGGTCATCCGTACTGCCTCTGATCTGGCAGACTCACTAAACACAAATGCTTTGTTTGTAAATGATTTCAGTGTTGGAGTGTTCCCATGGTTATCAGAACATTTTTTTAAAAGAAAGAAAAATGGCCTAATATAAGGAATTTGAAATGATTAATACTTTTGATATGTAAGTATATTTTAGCAATTGCATTTACTTTTGATACTTGCGTAAATTTAAAGCCAACTACTTTTAGACTTTTACTCAAGTAGTATTTTACTCATTTTTTGTTAAGTTATCTTTACTTTTACTAAGTATGACAATGGGGTACTTTTTCCACCACTGAAAATTGTTCTTCTCACGAAATCGTGTGTAGCGCCCGAACGGTTTGCACTACAAACAAATGACTATGGAAAGGGGGAGACTCACAAACACGATTTGTGTTCTCCGTTTTGCTCTACAACCCCCATAAGTGTCACAGGCCTCATCTGAAGGTAACCCATACAAACGAATGGAAGTGTGAAGGCAGCTTTGTGCCAACAAAAATAAGGGGTTAAATACACTGAGTATGCCAAACATTAGGAACACCTTCCTAATAATGAGTACCCTCTTTTGCCCTCAGAACAGCCTCACTTTGTCGGGGCATGGACTCTACAAGGTGTTGAAAGCCTTCCACAGGGATGCTGACCCATGTTGACTCCAATGCTTCCCACAGTTGTGTCAAGTTGGCTGGATGTCCTTTGGGTGGTGGGCCATTCTTGATACACACGGGGAAACTGTTGAGCGTGAAAAACCCAGCTGTGTTGCAGTTTTGACACAAACTGGTGCGCCTGGCACCTACTACCATACCCCGTTCAAAGGCACTTAAATCTTTTGTCTAGCCCATTCACCCTCTGAATGGCACACATACGCAATCAATGTCTCAGTTGTCTCAAGGCTTAAAAATCCTTCTTTAACCTATCTACACTCATTGAAGTGGATTTAACAAGTGACATCAATAAGGGGTCATAGTTTTCACCTGATCAGTCTATATCATGGAAAGAGCATGTGTTATTCCATGTTTTGTATACTCACTGTGTCCAAAAAAAACCCAATATATTTGCTTAGTTTTCATATCTATTAGATGTGCAATTGGCATGCTGACTGCAGGATTGTCCACCAGAGCTGTTGCTAAAGAATTCAATGTTAATTTCTCTACCATAAGCAGTACGTCAGCCGGCCTCACAACCACAGACCACGTGTGACCACGACAGCCCAGGACCTCCACATCTGACTTCTTCACCTGCGGGATTGTCAGAAACCAGCCACCCAGACAGCTGATGAAACGAAGGAGAATTTCTCCGTAATAATGCCCTTTTGTGGGGGAGAAACTCATTCTGATTGGTTGGGCCTGGCGCCCCAGTGGGTGGGCCTATGCCCCCCCAGGTCCACCCATGGCTGCACCCCCGCTCAGTTGTGACATCTATAGATATGGGCAAATAATTTCCTTGTATTAAGTCTAACTCAGTAAAATCGTTGAAATTATTGCATGTTGCATTTATTTATGTTCACTATATTGGACGCCAAGTTCAATATTTTATTTAAAAAAAAATGTGTATGTATAATTAGTTTTTGGAATATTTTTTTTATATATACCTAAAGGGTCCTAAAATTCAAAATCAAATAGCTAAATGATCCATGGGATGGCCAGCATAAAAAAAATATATAATAATCTATGTTTGCAATTGGGTACTTTTTCACCACTGACACACACAGTTTTTATAATAAGAAAGTGACCAATAACCACTTATTTTGTAATGGAATGATTTGTATGGAAAGCCAAGTTGAAGCCAGCATTATATGTTGTCTGCCTCATAATAACCACATGGTTTTACCTGCAACAGTGTAGCGCAACACCTCTTCAATTGAAGCTGTGGTAAACAAATGAAAGTGGCCACCGCTCACAAAAACAAATCAAAAATGAAATCACGGTTCATTATAAGCGAAGCAGGAGAACGTGTACATTGGCTACAATAATTACAAGGACAGTTCAAGGACCAAATGCAGGAAATGTCAGATTTTTCAAGGTAGACCTATTCCGGTAGACCGCTTGAATTTCTGAGCTCCAAATTGAACTTCCAAGAAGGCTATTTCAAGCTTCTTGCATTGTTTAACCTTTCACGAGTATCTACCCCGGGTCCGGGAGCACCTCCCACCCCCCCACACACTGAGTAGCATCGCTAGCATAGCGTCACAATTAAATAGTAGCATCTAAATATCATTAAATCACAAGTCCAAGACACCTAATGAAAGATACAGATCTTGTGAATAAAGCCACCATTTCATTTTGCTAACCACGTTAGCAAAAGACACCACTTTTCTAACTCCATCAGTTTCTTACTCCATCAGGTGCTATCACCAATTCGGCTAAACTAAGATATTGATACCCACTAACCAAGAAAAAACCTCATCAGATGACAGTCTGATAACATATTTATGGTATAGGATAGGTTTTGTTAGAAAAATGTGCATATTTCAGGTAGATATCATAGTTTACAATTGCACCCACCGTCACAAATGGACTAGAATAAATACATAGAGCAACGTGTTTACCTAATTACTAATCATCAAACATTTCGTAAAAATACACAGCATACACTAATCGAAAGACACAGATCCTGTGAATACAGACAATATTTAAGATTTTCTAAGTGTCTTACAGCGAAAACACAATAAATCGTTATATTAGCATACCACATATGCAAACGTTACCAGAGCATTGATTCTAGCCAAAGAGAGCGATAACGTAAACATCGCCAAAATATATTAATTTTTTCACTAACCTTCTCAGAATTCTTCAGATGACACTCCTGTAACATCATATTACAACATACATATACAGTTTGTTCGAAAATGTGCATATTTAGCCACCAAAATCATGGTTAGACAATGACAAAAGTTGCCCAGCTGGTCAGACAATGTCGTGCGCCATATTAGACAGTGATCTAGTCGTATACATAAATACTCATAAACGTGACAAAAAAATATAGGGTGGACAGCGATTGATAGACAATTTCATTCTTAATACAATCGCGGAATTACATTTTTTAAATTATCCTTACTTTTCAATACAGTTTGCGCCAAGCGAAGCTACGTCTAACAAGATGGCGTCATAAGCGATTAACATTTTTCGACAAACACGATTTATCATAATAAATTGTTCCTACTTTGAGCTGTTCTTCCATCAGAATCTTGGTCAAAGAATCCTTTCTTGGGTCTAATCGTCTTTTGGTCGAAAGCTGTCCTCTTGCCATGTGGAAATGCCAACTGCGTTCGGCATGAACTGGAAACCTGCCCGGCGCTTCAAAGTGTCTCAGAAATAAATGTCCCAAAATGCGCACTAAACGGATATAAATTGCTATAAAACGGTTTAAATTAACTACCGTATGATGTTTTTAACTCCTATAACGAGTAAAAACATGACCTGAGAAATATTACTGGCTACACTAATGCTTGGAAAAAGAGCAGGTCGGTGTCCACCGTGCGTCCGGCGCATCTGGAAAAGAGTTCCTACCTACAGGTTTTTTTCATTTATAGTGGCTGTGATTGCGCAATCGATACCATTCAAAGCGTCATCACATAAAGGCATCCAGGGGAAGACGTAAGCAGTGTCCGTATCCTGATAGCGTGCACAGTGGCCTTTAAACTGACTCCAGATCAGGGGCCAAAATGTGTGAAATCTGACTCCATGTCAGGGAAATTGCTGTAGAATGAGTTCTGTTCCACTCAGAGACAAAATTCCAACGCCTATAGAAACTAGAGAGTGTTTTCTATCCAATAATAGTAATAATATGCATATTGTACGATAAAGAATTGAGTAGGAAGCCGTTTAATCTGTAATGCAATTATGCTAATGAGAAAACAGCACCCCCTGTAGTCGCAAGAAGTTAAAATGGCAGGTGTGACATGGTTACCAAAATGTATTTGTCATGTTATTTCATAACCCAATCATATTGTGAGGAGGCCCACTAGGCTATGTAATATGTTATCATTATGTCCAGAATAATTCATAGGAATAGGGTTGGATGTTGGGTAAAAGTCTATCCTACACAATTGAGTCTAGTAGACCCCCGTGTCCAATCCGAGGCACAAAAACATATGAAACCATGAACTCGTTAACTTGATGCCTTCTCTGTTAAATCTAACGAGACCCTGCTGTAAATCGAGCAGAAAACAGATGATCAACATCAATTCGCGAGAGATATTAGATCCAGGCACAACGGTTTTCACCTGCATAATGAATGAGAGACACACATTCTAGACATTACTCGCAAACACTTTTTTTCATCACTTGGGCTGTTGCATCGCATGCCCTGTCTCAACAGCTCTTTGTCACTAGACTATCAGTCTGAGAAGGCACATCAACACAGTGTTATCCATTATTATTGTAGAAACAAGTTAATGACCGTATCTATTTAGGTTTCAAGTATCTCTTTTAAGGTGACTCTTTAGCTTAGGAGCATCCCCCCCCCCCCCCTTCTCTCAATCGCATAGATTGTTTTGGATTTGTGTGCCCAATAACTGT
Organism: Salvelinus fontinalis; assembly: GCF_029448725.1. Lineage (NCBI taxonomy): Eukaryota > Metazoa > Chordata > Actinopteri > Salmoniformes > Salmonidae > Salvelinus > Salvelinus fontinalis. The sequence continues at coordinate 61,561,324 of NC_074666.1, forward strand.
TTTCATATGAAGACATGATATGTTTCTTAGTTGCACTGCGGTTCTGAGGTCTCTCTATCAAAAACTGTCCGACAGCTATATCCAGGATTCGTACAGGGTTCAAGTTAAATGTCTAATTTAACAACTTAATAAATATATATAACGACAACTTACACTGCCATAAATGGAAGGATAGAGAAGTAATGTTTAATGTCACGATTTTGGACAGATCCGTCAAGACACCAACCACGAGGACGGGTTACACGGGTTTTAAATCAACTCGTGAATTGTATTGAATATAGCCATGTTCCTCTCGTATCTAAAGATCGGCTGATTCATTATCAATGACTTATCAACAGCTGTAACATGTTGTCCATCGTAGGAAATCCTCACTGCTGCCCTAGTTTCTAGAAAGACCCATATGTGCACAGGCAATGTCTAACGCTGCAGGCAGCATAGACGATGAAAAATTCATGTTTAGAGCTGATGGTTGGTTGCATGGTGCAAGAATTATTACAATTAATGAATTATTGAATGTTATGGTGGACACAGCTTTGTCGAAACTAAACATACACCACCTCTGCTCAACAAACTCGAGAATGAATTGTTTGTGGTGCTGCAGTTCGCGAACGACATTGTGCTTATCACCTTTCAGTCAAGCAATGCAATCCGCCAACAGTTCACAATCTAGTCCGGTTGCGGCCACAATTAGACCTTGTTTCCTATGTACCTACAAATAATCAAATTTGTGTGCCTAGCAATCAACAAATGTTAATTATTAAAGTGCACGCTTTTACAAGTCTGTTACAAATTACAGCTCCAATGATCCCCTTATTGTGAACTAGAGGTTTGTAGAAGCATGACTATTTTGAGTTTTCTGTTCACCGGTAGGGGGTCCTGCGTGCTCTGGGTATTACTGACTCAAATGAACTAAAGGAGTCAAAAAGATGAGTTATTTTGACTGAACAAGTTGAAAAGATCAGCCCGTTAAAAGAGCAGAACTGTGTGTGTGTGTGTGCGCACCAGTGTCTCATCCACACATGCATGTGTTGGAAATGTCATCCTAACCTGACCAGGTCCTTTCTCCTTCAGAGGTGATAACCTAGATTACGTTTCTAGTGGACAGTGCTTCCTTTAAAGATAAACGGGTGTGTGTTCCTTCATGGTTGAGCGCTTTATTCATTGCGGCCGCAAGTGAACAGCATGGCTGAATCTGCGTTCTGCATTTAAATGACCTCTAAGCCATTTGATTGGCCAAATGTCCCTCTACTGGACAATTTAAAGGGAAGTGTGGACTGTGGATGCTTTCCCCACCCCCACCTACTTATATTAACCTTTGGTTACTACACTACCTCCCTTTTTATGAGAGGAACTCCTAGCTCTACAATTAGGATTGCTGGGGGGCTGCAGTGGCAATGAAACCTGGTCATGTCGCTTTGAAATGAGTTCCTCTGCTGCTCGAGAAGGAATTGAAGAACCCTTTGCTGTGGTGTGTGTGTGCTTGCTGAAGAGGGGTCGGGTAGAGGGGAGCAGGTCGCACATGTAGAACATCTGTCACAGTTTGAGTATCAAGAACAAGATAACAAACAGCGTAGCTGGTCTCAGCGCTAATGTAACACGAATACCACAGCTCATATTCTCTTTGTGTGTATGAAAAGTTAGGCGTTTTCGTGTCGGGTTTGAATGAACTGGTAACGTCTGAGGCTGTAGTACCATGTTATGGAGAGCGAAAAGAAGTGCTAACCTAGTGAGGTAGAGCCTCCCTCATTCACGCTACATAATATCGAAGAGCCTGTGTGTGAGAAGTAGCTGTGGTACTCAGTGTAAATAGAATAGATTGGCTGCTCAGGTATCCTGTTGCCTGCAGCAGAGAGAAGATATTGACTCGTTTTAAAGGGCAGCTCCCTCTGTGCACTGCTCCGTCTTTGTTTGTGCGCACATGTGGGTTGTGTGTTTTGAGTCGAAGGCGCAGAGACCGAGCGAGCAAACGTTGTTTGTTCAACGAACCAGATGTCACATCACCCTCTTTCAGTTTCTCCTCCCGCTCTTTAACAGATACAGGAAGTGGTTATGCATGTGTTTGTGTTGTGTGTGTGTGTGTGTGGCAGTGAGTTTCCTGTTGTGCATCACACTCCAGTCAAGCTAAGGCGGCTGACAGACCAGTTTGTGTGTCTGGAGAGCAGAGAGAAGGAGGGAATGCCGCCATTGTGAACTGTGGAGTGTCATTACCCTTATGGTTCTATGCTCGCTTGGTTTCTTTCTGTGTTTGGATATTCTGTTTTATTAGTCCTTACTAGTCCAGTGGGAGCATTTTATAGGAACATGATCATCTATGATATTTCTTCACCCCAGGCTAATACAGGCCTGTGTGACTCACAGCGTATACCTGTTGGGACTACCCAATGCACCCTGGCAAAAAAAAATTCAGGCCAAGCAGCATATCCCTTCTTGCTCTGCTTTTCAGATTCTTCAGGTCCTTCTTCCTCAGGATGGCCGAATTACTTTGGGACATCAGTCTGATACCGCTTAATCGGCGAGAGCTCCTCTGACCTTTTTGCGAGACAAAGGTTTGATGGAATATGACATTTGGATGCTCTATCAAGGTTGCCGTTTGTCATTCATTCAGAACCTTTGTCTCCCTACCCTTTGCATGGCGTCCCTCAAAGTGAGCTTCTGCTCAACAAGCTATACGACAATTTTCATCCATACGTTGAAAAGCGAGGCCTATTCGAGACCGCCTACAGATGTTCAGTGGAGCACATGCTTGTTTGTCTGGATGTACTGGATAGTGTTGGATGCGGTCAACATTTCGGCGGCTACAGTTGTCTACCGTAGTGTAGTGCTTGGAGACACAGCGGCGGTGTAAACTAGTATGCGCATCAGTTCCTGATTTGGAGAGTGCTGCTGCCCCACCACCACCTTCTCCTCCCCCCTATCCCAATAGGCCTAGCCCGAGCTCCGTGTGTGTGAAGAGTTCTTCTTGCCCGTCTCTGCTGCCTCGGCAGCAGAGTCTCTCCCACCTCCTATAGTACTGTCTAGCCCGCCCTCCTCTCTCTCTCTATTGCTCTCACACCTCATCTGTACCTGGCAGCGCCCGCAGAGCCGGGCCCATAATGAAAAGGCTCGTGTGTGTGTGTGTGTGTGTGTGTGTGTGTGTGTGTGTGTGGCAGTGTGAATAAGGCTAAAATGCCTAGTGTGTTTGTGCTCGCGTGCCTGTACGGCACTTTTCTGATTGCTTGTGAATTGGTTTAGTTTGCAAGGTTTGTGTGTGCATTTTATTCTGCTGCGCATGGTGGTCCTGGCCTATGTCATTTTAATGTCTAATGTACTTGTTTCCTCCTTTTTGATTTGTTTTAGAGAACACTGACTTTCAATAACTTACTCAGTTTCATTTGGAAATGGCGGGGTTTGAGGACCCCGACTGTTGTTACAAGGATCTAAAAATAAAGAGATGGTACTGCTATTCATTTGGTCTCCATATCGCTTAGTCTCCAGTATATTTATAGTAAAAGGGGGGAAGGGGGTGGCGTCCTCAGTCCCCCAGGAGCATGCTTCATCCCCGGGCCAAACGAGTCCTGTGTCTGCTGCTCTGTGGGAGAAAGGTCTGCTGGATGGATAATGAGATTACAGGGCAGTGAGAGAGGAGAAGAGAGGCTGGTTGGGGCTCAGGCTGTCTGCTGCCTCAAGATCACTGGGGGCCGCACCGCAGTGGTTCGCTATACTGTACCACCCCAGGCCTGAATCCTCTAGAAACACAACATCCTTATATTGCGTTGGATTTTCATTTGCTATAGACTACTACCCCCGTAATTGTCCCTCAAAGCTGGGAGTGGGTTTATGACAAAATGGAGGCGGGCGGGCACTGTGACTGACGAATTACGATGCTATTGAGTCCTTTTTTTTAAAGACCAGGCTGTTAACAAATAGATTTTTGCACACTAGACATCTGTTGGGACAGGACAACTTCTGGTGCCCTCCAAACTTGGAGGTTGGCAGATTTGACGCACTAAAATATACACACTAAACTAAAGGTCTAAACACGGCTACACAATACAACTATTAAAATGTAATTATAAGTGGTGTAATTCAAAGGTTACACACGAGAAAGGGGAAAATGTGAAAGCAAAAACAAAGGGCGTAATTGGAAAGGATTTTGGCATCAGATTTTAAGTTCTCATGTTTTCCTCAAGTTGACACCCTCACATGGTTTCTCTTAGACCATTATATGTTTAACAACAAATTGTGACTAAATTTGAAATAGCATGTCATTTTATGGAGAGAACTGAGAAACAGAAACCAGGTTGCATATTAGCATGACATCCGCAGTCATGGGGCCGCAGATAACTCAATATTTTCACAGTGGTGGGGGGTATATCAGTCTTTGTCTGTGATTCAGGCTTTACTTAAATTACTCATGTAATCCTAAACCTTTTGAACGCGCTTTTAAAGACTACACGCCCCGTCACTCCCTGCGTGAGCCTCCTTCCCCTGCCGTGTGCGTAGGCCTAGATGTACACACCGCGGCCAGTTTATTAGGTACACCATCTAGTACTGGGTCGGACCCCCCTTTGCCCCCAGAACAGCCTGAATTCTTTGTGGCACGGAAACGTTGCTCAATTGGTATCAAGGGAGCTAATGTGTTCCAGGAAAACATTCCCCACACCTCTGCCATCAGCCTGTACCATTGACACCAGGCAGAGTGGGGCCATGGACTCATGCTGCTTACACCAAATTCTGACTCTGTCATCAGCATGACGCAAAAAGAACCGGGATTCGTCGGACCAGGCAATGTTTTTCCATTCCTCAATTATCCAGTGTTGATTGCATGCCCACTGGAGCTACTTGTTTTTAGCTGATAGAAGTGGAGCCCGGGGGGTGGTCATCTGCTGCAACAGCCCACCCGTGACAAGTTGTGCGTTTGAGACACCGTTCTACCCACCACTGTTGTACTGCGCCGTTATTTGTGGCCTGCCTGTTAGCTAGCACGATTCTTGCCATTCTCCTTCGATTCATCTCTTCACAAGCTGTTTTCATCCACAGGACTCCCGATAACTGGATGATCTTTGTTTGTCGCTCCGTTCTTGGTAAACCCTAGACACTGTCGTGCGTGAAAAGCCCAGGATGCCGGCCCTTTCTGGGATACTGGAACCGGCGATAATACCACGCTAAAAGCTATTTAGCTCACTCGTTTTGCCCTTTTCTAAAATTCAATCGAACAGTAGCTGAATGCCTCGACGCCTGTCTGCCTGCTTTATATAGCAAGCCACGACCACGTGACTCACTATAGGAGCAAACTATTTTCGTGAACGGGGTGGTGTACCTAAAACTTTCCACTGGGTATGTGTTAATTCAGAGGAGGCACCGATGCGTTGGAGATCATCTCTGTTTCTTTTCTGACAACAATACAAATTCCTGGACCGGTGGACTGGGCCATGGTGGAAGCCACTGGGTTCTTGGTGAGTTTTTATTTTCTGGCAGGCAGGGCAGATGCTGGGAATGGGTGCAGAGAGAGCAGTCTACTGGGCTCTGCTCAGGGTTTGTTTGCAAAGAGGATTCCTGCCCTGACGCTGTTGTGGTAAAGATTTGGCCCTGCCAGAAGCTCGGACACTCAGGCTCCTCAGCCTTCCGCCTCCCTTCTCAGCCCCCTTGGCCCTTCTCCTTCAACAGCCTAGAAAGTGGACTAGATCCTCATTGGGGGAATAAGATGACATGCTCATTTTAGTATTGGCTAGGCCTACTCATGCAACTCAACGAACTGCTGACAACTTATTATGAGTATATTAGTCAGCGTGGGCACTGGACATGGTGCATGGATAGGCCAAAATGAAAATGCATGGACACACACCAGTCTTGCCCACACACGTAAAATAAGATCTGAGAACATCGACACCCATACACTTTCTCTAATTGTTAGACTCATTTGTTCATTCACAACGCCCACTCCTAGTCTTCTACCAAGGCCTGTGACTCATTCATCAGGCACGCACACACACAGACAGATCTGTTTCCTCTTCCTGTTTCAGCACCAACAGCCAACCATATTGGCCCAGTAGAATACTGGCAGGTCACATGGTCCATTAGGCTAACTGACCCCATCAGCTAATTGAGACTCTCCGGCAGTCAGACTGATGTTATATCCAGGCAACAGCCCAAGGCTTCTCACCAAATGGCACCCTATTCCCTATATAGTGCACTACTTTTTACCAGAGTATGTGGTAGAGAATAGGATGTCATAAGGGACACTAAGACTCCCTTCCTGGTTGGACCGAAGGCAAAAGGCCACAGCTAAAGTAGTGCACTATATAGGAACTAGGGTGCCATTTGAAACGCTGCCCATGTAGCTTCAAACAGGCTCAGTTTCATGTACATTTAATCCCCAATCCTTATTTCAACCACAGTCCTTTCAGCAGATGATTTGCCCTTAAAAAATATATATATCTGGATCATTCTATTCCATCGGTACACAACTCTTTCCCTTTATGTGATTGTCATGTGCTAGTCTTTGTCCACACTTTCACATTGGCAACTGATACAAGCCCAGGCAACAAACAATTAGACGTCTCCTCCCGTACCAAAATCGGACACAAAACTAGACGACAGAGGAATCCAGGCTAGGATACTACATTGAGACGGTCTCCTCCAGGGCTGGTGCTAAGCCTAGAGTGAGGGAGGGCCCAGCCCATGCCTTGCAGTGAGCTAGCTGCAGCCTGCCTGCCTGGCCTGCTCAATAGTACACAGAGGAGAGCTGCTGCCGGTCAGATGGTGCGGTAGTCTGGAGGAGGAGAGGAGTGGAACTTGGCGCCCGGCTGTGACACAGCAGCCCAGCCCTCCCACCTCCCGCTTTTATTTAAGGCATTTATGCCATGTTGTAGGCCTTCCACGAACTGGAAAGGGTGCTTGGTTTCCATGGCAAAAGATGTTCAAAGGGTCGGCCAGCCGAGTCATAGCTCACGACCTATGGAGGCAATTTGTATGACTGTTTTCTGATATTAACTCCGCCGCGAGGTTGTTTTGTCCCTTTGAAAATCTATAATGGATTACTGTGTGAGCCGCCATTTCAATGTCCATAACAGATTCCGTTCTGTAAGCGCTGTCATCCTTATCATACAACAAATAAAGGATGGCTGATAGGATTTATTCGTACACCTCCTCTTTTTGACCAATCTAGGCCTGTGTATTTCTTGGTGTTAACATCTCTATTTCAAGGTTGTATGTTTTTAGGGCCGACGTCCCTGCTTCTGCCTTGCTTGTATGGCCAGTGTAGACTGTTGTGTACTGCGTTTGTTGTCAAAGCGTAGACTAGGAGCTTGGCTTACTTTGCTGTGGCTAGCTTTGATCGCTGTTCCCATCTGTTGTAATATGCACAGCCTCCTCCCGTTCAACAGAGTCACCGTTCTGCTCTGCTGGGTGACGTCACCATCCCTGTCTCCCTGTTGCTGGCCATGTCTTGTCACTGGGCTGATTGAGCTAGTAGCACACAAATACCACTCACCGGACGCCGGGACTGTTGTGACCGGTCTGTCTGTCATGTTCTTTGTTATATTCTCTGACATGCATACAGGCAGGAGGTGAACAGTGAAGAGTATTGTACACTGTAGGTAGCCCTAGGCTAGTTTTCAAGGTAATGTCTGGGTTGTATTCTATGCAGGTAGATAGGCTATACTAAGCCTTACCCGTATGTAAACACCCCCAATTACACCTAATAATGTTTTCATGAAGCAGCATGTAACCTAGTTTGAATACGACCCTGATGTCAGTTGTCCAGTGCCTTGCTATGAACAGTGTCTGGGAGGAGGGATTTTTTTTTGTCAAGCTAGTTATTGCGATCAAGTATTGATGATACGTCCGGTTGCCAAGTAACCGAGAGCATTTGGCCTTCGGTGGTAGTTGTATTGAGTTCATGAATCTAGCTTTTCAATTTGAATATTCAAATGATCCTTTTTGCATTTTGCTTTCGTTGATCTAAATGGGCCCAAGGTGAATGGGAGAGCATGCAACACTAGCTTGGAGCCTCCCCTGTGCGGCAATCTAGAGGGTCACCTTTCCACCCATCACAATTTAGGACGACAAGGCAGTCAATGTATCATAGTAAAAGCCTACATGATTTACCACCCATCAACGGTAGTACACATCAGTATATCAATTGTCTCTCTTAATTTGATTTGTAAATGTTACAGCATTCAACAAAACTGAAGTGTCACAATACGTAAAGCATTTTTTTCATTAATGACATAAGTCTGACAGGAGATGATAGACAAACAACGACGGTAGCTACAGCATGTGATAGGTTGAAGATGAACTAAATTTAAAACAGCCTGATTATAGGTGCCAGGCTGTCAGCCCTATCGAAGCCCATGCAGAGAGAGCAGTGTGCTGTCAGGACAAGTAGTTTGAAGCCTTTGGCACTGAAACACTGAAATACATTTACATGGAGGCGAAACTGAAACTCCCTTCCTCCCCCTCCTATCACCAGCCAAAGGCAACATGTCTTCCTCTGTTGCTGGCTGGCACCACTTTACGAAGGTGTGGCATTGCTAGGCAAGATTCACCATAACATGCAGCAGCCCAGCCTCCCTGTGGGAACCTATGAAGGTATATGCTGTGGGTTAAGACAACAAAATAGCGGTGCCCAGCAAAGTTGGGGGCAATTCCATTTAAAATCTAGTCAATTCAGGAAGTACACTAAAACTCACATTGTATGATTTTTTAAAAAGTAATTAATTTGCATTTTATTGCATGACATAAGTATTTGATCACCTACCAACCAACCAATAATATATTTAATGGTATTATTAAATGGAATTTGGTTTACTTTCTGAATTAACTGGAATTGGCATCAACCCTGGTGCATCTGCGGCTAACATCCCTAGCCTAATCTTTTATTTAGGCTACTGAAGTTATTGTATGACGAATGTAATGCCCAGTGTAAAAAAGAAAAAGGATATATCCTGATTTATTCTGGTCTTTTTTGTAAACAGAATATATTATTTAGCGCAATATTTTCATCCAGTCTGAATTTAAATGCCCCTGATCGCTCTTATCCGGCTATCTCTGGACAGCATGGGGATGTCTCTGGACAAGCCTGGGCCAATAGGGACGTGTGGATTTGGAACGTGCAGTGGAGTGGAGCCTCGAACCGTTATCGGAGTTTCTGCCCTAACCCCTGTGGGTTGTGCAATCACACGCAATATTTTTTACACGTAATTTTCCCATTCTCACATCTGTCCTGGGTTAACCAACACTACGTCTCCTTTCCAATACCACCCCACAACAATTTCATAAGACACTCTCTTTATTCACTCTCTCCTCCCTCTCTCCTCTCTTCAACTCTCACCCTAATTCATATCTCTACTCACTCTCCACTACTCCCTCGCTCTTCTACTTTCCCTACTCTCTAGCTCATTATTTGTTCTTTATGTAAGGACTCCAACATTCCATCCCCACTTAACCCTTTTAATTCATAGCAGTGAGGCTTTAGCCCCGGCCCAGGCCACGGTCTGGTGTCCCAGCAGCACACATTCTGTCTCTCCGTTCACCAAGAAACACAACGCCGGGCCGGGGAAGTCAGAGCACAGAGAAGGTCCCGGGAATATCAGAGCACAGAGAATTGTTGCCTGGGTATTGCATCGAGTTATCTGTATTTAGTGCCCCACCCCCTTTTTTTCCCTGGAAAGCAGCTGTGCTTCTCCTTGTATGGATCGAAGTTTCCATGTGTGTTTTATTAGCACAGAAAATGGTAAATCCTTTCCAGGAAGCCAGGCGCTAAAAAACAAACAAACATGACGCCGAATTTTTGTTTCCTGTTCCTTTCTCTCGCTGGGAACACACGAACTCAGCAAATAAAGAAACGTCCCTTTTTCAGGACCCTGTCTTTTAAAGATAATTCGTAAAAATCGAATTCACTTCACAGATCTTCATTGTAAAGGGTTTAAACACTGTTTCCCATGCTTGTTCAATGAACCATAAACAATTAATGAACATGCACCTGTGGACCGGTCATTAGAACACTAACAACTTACAGACGGTAGGTAATTAAGGTCACAGTTATGAAAACTTAGGACACTAAAGAGGCCTTTCTACTGACTCTGAAAAACACCAAAAGAAATATGCCCACGGTCCCTGCTCATCTGCGTGAAGGTGCCTTAGGCATTCAATGTCCGTACTGTGAGACGCCTAAGACAGCGCTACAGGGAGACAGGATAGACAGCTGATTGTCATCCCAGTGGCAGACCACGTGTAATAAAACCGGCACAGGATCGGTACATCTGAACATCACACCTGCGGGACAGGTCCAGGATGGCAACAACAACTGCCCGAGTTACACTAGGAATGCACAATTCCTCCATCAGTGCTCAAACTGTCCGCAATAGGCTGAGAGAGGCTGGACTGAGGGCTTTAAAAAATATATATATATTAAAAAATCACCTTTATTTAACCAGGTAGGCCAGTTGAGAACAAGTTCTCATTTACAACTGCGACCTGGCCAAGATAAAGCGAAGCAGTGCAACACAAACAACAACAACACAGAGTTGCACATGGAATAAACAAAAGTACAGTCAAGAACACCATAGGGGGAAAAGTCTATATACAGTGTGTGCAATTTAGCAAATTAACACTGGAGTGATAGATGTGCAGATGATGATGTGCAAGTAGAGATACTGGTGTGCAAAACAGTAAATAAAAACAATATGGGGATGAGGTAGGTAGATTGAATGGGCTATTTACAGATGAGGTGTGTACAGCTGCAGCGATCAGTTAGCTGCTCAGATAGCTGATGTTTAAAGTTAGTGAGGGAGATATGACTTTAACGATTTTTGCAATTCGTTCCAGTCATTGGCAGCAGAGAACTGGAAGGAAAGATGGCCAAAGCAGGTGTTGGCTTTGGGGATGACCAGTGAGACATACCTGCTGGAGCGCATGCTACTGTTCTACTGGTGGGTGTTATCGTAACCAGTGAGCTGAGATAAGGCAGAGATTTACCTAGCAGAGACTTATAGATGACCTGGAGCCAGTGGGTCTGGCGACGAATATGTAGCGAGGGACAGCCGACGAGAGCATACAGGTCGCAGTGGTGGGTGGTATATGGGGCTTTGGTGACAAAACGAATGGCACTGTGATAGTCGGCATCCAGTTTGTTGAGTAGAGTGTTGAAGGCTATTTTGTAAATTACATCGCCAAAGTCGAGGATCGGTAGGATAGTCAGTTTTACGAAGGTATGTTTGGCGGCGTGAGTGAAGGAGGCTTTGTTGCAGAATATGAAGCCGATTCTAGGTTTAATTGTGGATTGGATATGCTTAATGTGAGTCTGGAAGGAGAGTTTACAGTCTAGCCAGACGCCTAGGTATTTGTAGTTGTCCACATTATAAGTCAGAACCGTCCAGAGTAGTGATGCTAGTCCTCACCATACATCACGGTGTGTCGCATCATCGGACTGAGCTTGTTGTCATTGCAGGCAATCTCAATGCTGTGCGTCACAGGGAAGACATCCTCCTCCCTCATGTGGTACCCTTCCTGCAGGCTCATCCTGACATGACCCTCCAGCATGACAATACCACCACGCACAGAACAAGCAGTATGGCAGATTTCCTGCAAGACAGGAATGTCAGTGTTCTGCCATGGCCAACAAAGTGCCCGGATCTCAATCCCATTGAGCACGTCTGGAACCTGTTGGATCGGAGGGTGAGGCCTAGGGCCATTGCTCCCCAGAAATGTCCGGGAACTTGTAAGTGCCTTGGTGGAAGAGTGGGGTAACATCTCACAGCAAGATCTGGCAAATCTGGTGCAGTCCATGAGGAGATGCACTGCAGTACTTAATGCAGCTGGTGGCCACACCAGAAACTGACTGTTACTTTTGATTTTGACCCCCCCTTTGTTCAGGGACACATTATTCCATTTCTGTTAGTCACATGTCTGTGGAACTTGTTCAGTTTATGCCTGTTGAGTCTTATGTTCATACAAATATTTACACGTGTTAAGTTTGCTGAAAATAAATGCAGTTAGAGGACGTGTTTGTTTTTGCTGAGTTTATTCCAGAATCCTGACAACATATTCCAGAACCATGACAGTTTTAAATCTGTGTTCCAGCATTCCTCAGCTGCCTGGTTACATCAGATGAGACCGGGAGCCATGTGACCTTCAGGGGTTAGATCTGTCTCCTTCCCCAGATAGGAAGGAATCCTCAACCTTGTTCTATAACAAATATTTTATTTTCCGGTGGAGTTCAGCCCTAAAACCAGTGTGCAGAAAAAGGAATTCATATGCAAAAATCATTATCTGAATAATCAAGTAATTATATGTTATGAACTTAGAAAATATGTAAACCAGATGTGTCCTACCTTTTGGTAGGGTTGTAAAAACAAGCCTTGTTGTATTGTCTAGGTCTGTGCCCCAGTTAAATCATCCACAATTGTTTACAGGACTTCCAAATGCAGTATTCTGCTATTCTTCCCGACTTATCTCCTCTCAGCAAGACAATGATCCCCCCCATTGCAGTGAGGTCAAGAATGATACCACTCTCTCCTCCTCTCCCATCCGGCCCAGTTTAGAACCTGTGGAATATGCTGGTCCAGGGTGGTGTCCCAAATGCCACCCTATTCCCATATAGTGCCCTACTGTTAACGTCAAAAGTAATGCACTATGTAGAGAAAAGGATGTCATTTGGGACGTAGGGCAGGTTTTTGGTTGCCTGGTAGTTTTGTCTCACGGTGTCTATAGAGTCAGGTCTGTTATCGGGGAACCCAGAGAGGAGCCTATCAGCCTGGCCGGGCCTGGTCCATACGCAATCGTCATACAACCGGAGTTATTTACTGGTTCTACTGCCTTATCTCCCACACCAGTGGGCTAATAGTGGGGGGAAGAGAGAAGGGAGGCTGGGGTAGGGGAGAGAAGGTTTGTGGGAGGGGATAGAGATTATGGGGCGGGTTTTGCGTATGGGGGAGGGGGTGAAGTGGTCACTTGTTTGGGCGGGCATCCAACCATGTGTTCCCCAATGAAAAGGAGCAACATTGTGGAAATGTGCCTACAGGCAGAAATGTGGAGAGGGATGGTGGGGGCTGGGGGTGTGCGAGTGCAGAGGTGTATGGATAGGGTACTTTTGTGTGTGTATAGGGCCCCCTTCAGAAATCGAGCATGCTTGAAGCCAGCCTACTTTTAAAGTTGCTTCTGTCTGGCTGTGTAACAGAGTTAATATACTATACATGGTGGATCAACATCCAGTCAAAATAATTTAGTACTATGATCACTGTTCACTTTGAAATGTAGACAATTTTCTGCTGAAATGTAGACAATGCCACTGTTGGATTGCATTTCGATTGTGGACATTGTTGTCCTTGTAGAGGAGACTAAGCTGAAATGGCAAGAAGCTGCAGTATGCAGGACATGAGAGCTTACCATTCTCACATAAACCCCTTCTGATTCACAGATGGTCTTAATCGCACAATATACAGTGCCTTCAGAAAATATTCACCCACCTTGACTTTTTCCACGTTTTGTTGTTACAAAGTGGGATTAATAACCCCTTAAGGTCGATGTCCGCGACCTGCGGAAGTCTAATTGGCATATTAAATGTTAAAAAGCCCATAAAATTCTGTCAGTTTAAGCTAGAGAGACGTTTGTTTGCATGGGATGCGTCTCGATTCACCGTGTCTGCAGTGAAAGGTGACCGAGCTAGATAGAGCATTGTATACGCACAAAGGTAATTTTTTGCAAATTTTGGGCACAAATTTGTCTACATCCCTGTTAGTGAGGATTTCTTCTTTGCCAAAATAATCCATCCACCTGACAGGTGTGACATATCAAGAAGCTGATTTAAACAGCGTGATCATTACACCTGTGTACTTTGTGCTGGGGACAGTAAAAGGCCACTCTAAAATGTGCAATTTTGTCACACAGCACAATGCCACAAATGTCTCAAGTTTTTAGGGAGTGTGCAATTGGCATGCTGGCTGCAGGAAGGTCCACCAGAGCTGTTGCCAGAGAATTTAATGTTAATTTCTCAACCATAAGCCGCCTCCCCCGTCATTTTAGAGAATTTGGTAGTACGTCCAGACCACGTGTATGGCGTCATGTGGGCAAGCGGTGTGCTGATGTCAACGTTGTGAACAGTGCCCCATGGTGCCGGTGAAGTTATGGAATGGGCAGGCATAAACTACAGACAACAAACACAATTGCATTTAATTGATGGAAATTTGAATGCACAGAGATACCTTGACGATATCCTGGGGCCCATTGCCGTGCCGTTCATCCACCGCCATCACATCAGGTTTCAGCATGATAATGCACGGCCCTGTGTCGCAAGGTTCTGTACACAATTTCTAAAAGCTGAAAATGTCCCAGTTCTTCCATGGCCTGCATATTCACGAAACATGTCACCCATTTAGTATGTTTGGGATGCTCTGGATTGACGTGTACAACAGCGTGTTCCAGTTCCTTCCTAGTGAATTTATTTAAATTGACTGAGTTTCCTTATGAACTACACAATCTTTGAAGTTGTTGCATGTTGCTTTTATATATTTGTTCAGTATATTATGACCCCTCTATGGAAAGATAAGACTCTCACGAACATGGTGGTGTTCTGTTTTTTCTCTATGGCCCCCCACAAGCGTCTTGGGACTTGTCTGAAGTCTATGGACAACAAACACAATTGATGGTGTTCTCCGTTTTTGCTCTACGGCCCCCACGAGCGTCTGGAGACTTGGGACCAACTTCTGTCTGCAGCGTCCGAACAGTTAGTGTGTAGCCCAATCAAACAAATGACCACCCTGTGCAAAGGTGACACACTCACGAACGCGTACATGTCGGTTATTTTGCTCTAGGGCGTCCACAGGCCTCACAAGACATCTGAAGGTCCCCCATTACCAGTTGAAAAAATGAATGGTAGTGTTTAGTCCCCAAAATAAGGGATCTTAAATCTCTGAGAAATGTATTTGGTCTTTTTATGTGGATGATTTGTTGTTCCATGTCATGAATCTGTTATTCAATGCATTTGAATGGGCTATTAGCACTAACACCATTTTTTTTTTCATCAAAACATTTTTTTTTATACAGTACCAGTCAAAAGTTTGGACTCCTCATTCAATGGTTTTTCTTTATTTGTACCAAAAAACTGTTAAACAAATCAAAATATATTTTAGATTCTTCAAAGTAGCCACCCTTTGCCTTTGAAGCTTTGCACATTCTTGGCATTCTCTCAACCAGCTTCATGAAGAATGCTTTTCCAACGGTCTTAACTTCTCTGCGCACGGATCCCTTTTACGGGATCATTTTCCTAAACAACCGCTGAATTGCAGGGCGCATTATATTACTAAAAATATTTATAATCTTGCATAAGTGAAATATACCAAAACACAGTTTAGCTTGTTGTTAATCCACCTATCGTGTCAGATTTTGAAAATATGCTTTACAGAGAAAGAAATCCAAGCTTTTGTGAGTATCAATCAATGCTAGAACAGCTAGCCCCAAATTAGCATGGTCACGAAAGTCAGAAAGCAATAAAATTAATCGCTTAACTTTGATAATCTTCAGATGTTTGCACTCAAGAGACTCCCAGTTACACAACAAATGTTCTTTTTGTTCGATAAATATTACTTTTATAACAAAAAAACGCCATTTGGGTTGCGCATTATGTTCAGAAAACCAAAGCCTCGTTCTGTTCGACGAACATTCCAAAAAGTATCCGTAATGGTCGTAGAAACATGTCAAATGTTTTTTTATAATCAATCCTCAGGTTGTTTTTAACAAACATAATCGATAATATTTCAACCGGACCGTAACCTATTCAATAAGAGAGAAAAAGAAAATGGAGAGCTCCCCCCTCGCGCAGGAACTATTCAGAGGACACCTGACTACTTTTGAAAAATCTCGCTTGTTTTTCAAAATAAAAGCCTTAAATTGTCCAAAGCTTGGTCACAGCCTGAGGAAGCCATTGGAAAAGGAATCTTGTTGATACCCCTTTAAATGGAAGAAAGACAGGCCAGGAAACACAGATAAAAAATAAAATAAATATCACTTCCGGGTTAGATTTTCTCTTTTTCGCCTGCAGAAACAGTTTTGTTATACTCACAGACAATATTTTCACAGTTTTAGAAACTTTGGAGTGTTTTCTATCCTAATCTGTAAATTATATGCATATTCTACGATCTGGACCTGAGAAATAGTCCGTTTACCATGGGAACGTTATTTTAAAAAAAAATAATAATAATAATAATAATAATAATCTGACCCCTAGCGTCAAGAGTTAAAGGAGTTCCCACATATGCTGAGCACTTGTTGGCTGCTTTTCCTTCACTCTGCGGTCAAACTCATCCCAAACCATCTCAATTGGGTTGAGATCGGATGACTATGGAGGCCAGGTCATCTGATGCAGCACCATCACTCTCCTTGGTCAAATAGCCCTTACACAGCCTGGAGGTGTGTTTTGGGTCATTATTCTGTTGAAAAATAAATTATAGTCACACTAAGCGCAAACCAGATGGCATGGCATATCGCTGCAGAATGCTGTGGTAGCCATTAAGTGTGCCTTGAATTCTAAATATATCACTGACAGTGTCACCAGCAAAGCACCATCACACCACCTCCATGCTTCACAGTGGGAACCACACATGCCGAGATCATCCATTCTCCTACTCTGCATGAACTGTAGAATGGCGCCGGAGAAGATGGCTGACGTTTTACGTGCTCCTAACCAACTGCTATTTTGTTCGTTTTTTTATTGTTGTTTGTAACTTATTTTTGAACTTATTTTGTACATAATGTTGCTGTTACTGTCTAGGACCGAAAATAACTTCTGGACATCAGAACAGCGATAACTTGAACTGGAAGAAACATTTTCCTTTAACGAGTCAGATGCAAATTATATACCGCTTTCTTGGGAACAGGCCCAAATCCCCACCATTTGCGTGAAGAAAAGACGGAGAAAAGGGGGGCGGAGGTCAGGCCGCCTTCTGAGAATTCGGAGGCAAGCGAGTAAACCCCCACTGCCATCCGTTCTATTGGCCAACGTACAATCATTGGAAAATAAAATCGATTACCTACGATCAAGATTATCCTATCTACCAATATGTGCCCTTTGCGAGGCATTGGAAAACCTCCCTGGTCTTTGTGGTTGAATCTGTGTTTGAAATTCACTGCTCGACTGAGGGACCTTACAATTATCTGTATGTGTGGGGTACTGAGATGAGGTAGCCATTCCAAAATCATGTTAAACACTTATTGCACACACAACTGCAACTTTATTATGTGACTTCTTTCACATTTTTACTCCTGAACTTATTTACGTATGCCAAAACAAAAAGGTTGAATACTCACTGACATTTCAGCTTTTCAATTTTAATGCATTTGTAAAAATGTCCAAATACATAATTGCACTTTTGATACTA
Organism: Salvelinus fontinalis; assembly: GCF_029448725.1. Taxonomy (NCBI): domain Eukaryota; kingdom Metazoa; phylum Chordata; class Actinopteri; order Salmoniformes; family Salmonidae; genus Salvelinus; species Salvelinus fontinalis. Next base: position 61,578,678 of record NC_074666.1, read on the forward strand.
TGGGGTATTATTAAATCTTTCATCTTTAATAATAGCTTTTATCAAAGGCTCTCACTCTCCTTCATCACTTGGTCTAAACATACTTTTATATAGTAGAGGAATATGTAGGCCTGAGGCTTGTAAGTCATTGTAGAGGATTGGCCCACCCTTGATCTGACCTCATTATAAAACATGTTTTGAAGGGACAATCTGGGATTCAAACAGCAAAGCCACTGTTTCAATGGCTGTAGGCCTATATCATTAATTTAAACCACATATATTGACATTTTTTAAGCCATGTTTCCCTGTTAGTGCTTTTAGCATGTTGGTCAAATAATATTGTATATTTCACATGCTTCGTAAACAACCGGTGTAGACTAACAGTGAAATGCTCAGTTACGGGCCCTTCCCAACAATGCAGAAATAGTAATAAATACACAATGAGTAACGGTAACTTGGCTATATACATGGGTTACCAGTACCGAGTCGTTATGCAGGGGTACGAGATAATTGAGGTAGTAATGTACATATAGGTAGGGATAAAGTGACTAGGCAACAGAATAGACCAACAGTAAAAGCAGCGCATGTGATGAGTCAAAAGGGTCAATGTAGTTAGTCTGGGTAGCTATTGGTTAACTACTTAACTAACTATTTAGCAGTCTTATGGCTTGGGGGTAGAAGCTGTTCAGGGTCCTGTTGGTTCTTGGTGCATTGGTACCACTTTCCGTGCGGTAGCAGAGAGAACAGTCTATGACTTGGGTTGCTGGAGCCTGACCAGTTTTAGGGTCTTCCTCTGACACTGCCTAGTATAGAGGTCCTGGGTGGCAGGAAGCTCGGCCCCAGTGATATACTGGGCCGTACACACTACCCCATGTAGCGCCTTGTAGCCGGATGCCAAGCAGTTACCATACCAAGCGGTGATGCAGCCAGTCAAGATACTCTCAATATTGCAGTTGTGTTACTTTTTGAGGTTCTGAAGGCCCATGCCAAAAATTTTCAGCCTGCTGAGGGGGAGAGGTGTTGTAATGCCCTTTTCACGACTGTATTGGTGTGTGTTTGGACCATGATAATTAATTCCTTAGTGATGTGGACAGCGAGGAACTTGCAGCTCTGGACCTGCTCCACTACAGCCCTGTGGATGGGGGCGGGCTCTTACCCTTGATTTCCTGTAGTCCATGATCAGCTCCTTTTGTCTCGCTGATATTGAGGGAGAGGTTCTTGTCCTGGCACAACACTGCCAGGTCTCTGACCTCATCCTCATCAGGCCCACCGCCATGTCATCTGCAAACTCAATGAGGGTGTTGGAGTCGGACCATTCAGAAGAGCCCTGGTTAGCTCCCGGTATTTTTCCAGGAATGGAATGGGTTTGTAAATGCCCTTCCCAGACTTCTTCATTCCTTGCCCTCTTCTCTTTCACCAGCTTCTCTTCTCTCGGCTCCTCACTCCACTACTCCCTCTCTCCCTCAATTTTTTCCGCCTCCTCACTCCCTCCCTCCGCCTCTCGCCTTGCTCTTTCACTCCCGCCTTCATGCTGCGCCATGAAGGCTAGTCATGTGACAGGGGAGGTGGGCGGGATCTTTTTTTTTTCTCTCTCTCTTCCAGCACATCAAACCCTTTGTTCTCCACTAAACCCTGCCCGTAGAGACACACACACACACACACACACACACACACACACACACACACAGGCTGACTGGAAGAAGTGCTTTCTCTTCCTCTCTCCTCCCTCCCTCTCGCTCTTTTGTCGCTGCTAAAAGCAGCATGTGGATCCTGGCTCATCCCACACTGCTAATGGCATTTAGATATGCTCATGTATTTTAAAGAAGGGTTGGGTGATTTTTCTCCCCATGCGCTCGCTCCGTTCCCTTTAATAGTCTGATGTTATTTCCTTTGACGGTTCGGTCCCTGTTACCTCAGCGACCATGACGATTACCACCCGCTTTTTATATCCTGTGTTTTTGTTTTGCCTCACTGCTCGCTGTGTTCATTTCCTGGTTGGGCGGGCCTCTCGTTTGTGTGCGTGTGTGTGTGTATACTACTGACTGACAGATGTACGCTTCTGGCTGACTTCTGACGATATCTGAAGTATTCATCAAGTCTTTTTTTCACATAAATCATAAGGCATTTGGTTTAATGTTGGAGTGGTGGGCTTGGTTTATGTTTGAGTGCTATATTGAGCATGAGATTCCATTTAATTTCTCTGTGGTTTACCAGCTAGCCATCATCTGGTGGTCTGGCATTCCTTTACTATGGGCATTACTACTGTCTAGACACACACACACACACACACACACACACACACACACACACACACTACAAAACAGTAGAGCTGTGGCGTTACCATTATCGCAATATTTTGCAATCAAACTCTTTGGTCCTTTAATAACCTGCTGTATGGAAAAATAAAAACGAGTATCGTGATACTGGTATCGTCTCGGCCTTGCAAAACAGCTCCCATTCCTAGGTGAGAGCAGAGTAGAGACAGGTGTTAATGACTCACCCCAGGTGAGAGGACAAGACCCCACTCTTCAAGGTCACACACACTTTTCTACCACAAAGCCAGCCATACTCCATATTGACGTTACTCTGGATTTCTTCTCAATGCCAGGCAGTGTATCCTTATCTTTCCGCCAGGGCTTGTTTCACGCAGACACGGCCTCCCAGAGCTGTGACCCCTCTGTGTGTGTCTCTGAAGTCAGGCCTCTCAGACACAGGAAGTGTATCAAATCCATCTTTTTTTTTTGTCACATGCTTCGTAAACAGGTCTAGACTAACAGGAAAATGCTTACTTACTGGCCCTCTCCCAACAATGCAGAGAAATAAAATAGTGAAATAATAGAAAAGTAATAACACATAATAATAAATACACAATGAGTAACGATAACTTTGCTATATACCCAGGGTGCCAGTACCGAGTCGATGTGTAGGCGTACGATGTAGTTGAGGTAGATATGGACAAATAACTAAGAATGAAGTGACTAGGCAACATGATAGATGATGATCAGCAGCCGCAGAGTGTGTGATGGACGGATCTATAAGAGGGAGCCTCACCAGAGAGGAGGGCACAGGGCCACTTAATCTCTCCTCTCTGGCCGAGGGGAGACGAGTCCCAGACCGCATGCACGCAACTGAGAATGTCAGCTAAAAGTCGAAAGAGAAAAGCGAGTGACTCAGTGGTATATGTTTGGTAGCTACTACTCCACGGTGTGTGTTTAGTGAATATCAGAGATGGAGATTGGCACTTGTTTTCCTGATGGCCATCACACAGAATTGTATTACAGTATTGTCAAAGTCCAAGGAAGACGCCTGTTTTGCCGGACGCCCTCGCCAGCTCTGAGCGCTTATTGAAACGAGTCGTGGATTTATGTAAAATGTATTTAAATGGCTTGTTATAGGTTTAAGAACCTTGGTGGGGTTTCTGGAAGTCTGCAGGGGCACTTCACATGCCCTCTGTGAGAGTGTTGTTATTACACACACATCGTGTTTTATGTGGGAGAGACTTCTTGTCGGAGCCCCTGTCCTGGCGTTTGTTTTTTAGATAGTACTTGGGTGTTTCTGTGAAAGTCGGTGTTATTGGTTGTCCCTGTACTGGTGCTTTTCCACTGAGACTAACCCCTACACCAGTAGGTCGCCAGTGTTTTATGTTAATGTGAGCTCTAGTGTAATTGTTTCCATCAGGAATGCGACACTAAGACTTGGGGCGAGCAGAACCAGCAACCTCTGCATCATTCAAGACGGTCTCTCTCTCCCTCCCCCCGCTTGCTCGCTCTTGCTCTCACTCTCTCTGTGTGTGTGTGTGTCTTGTGTGATGGAGAGAGAGAATGTGATTGTGGCTACTTCCTGTATTCCTGCTTCCTGTTCCTGTGTGGATCACAGACAGGAGCGGGGGACTCATTGTGTCGCTTTAGCAACAGGCAGGCAGCAGCCAAAACTCCTCCCTCTGTCCCTTCCTCTCTCTCTCACCCTCCCTCTCCACATCCCTACTACACCCAGTATTGTCCCTCTGTCCCTCTCTCTCTCCTTAGCCCTACAACGCATGGTTCATTCTCTCGCCCCTTCTCTGCCCCTGTTGGTTGACTGTAGTACTGCAGTACATTGTGTACTGCCCCTCCCCCACACCCACCACAGCCTCATGTGGAATTTTTTTAATTGAAAAGAAGAGACTTGGGGTACAAAAAAGCACTCTAAATTTAAAATGAACAGGAAAACTGTGGACTCATGGGTCCTGGTTCAGATTTGTGTTTGGTTTTTACAGGAAGAGTTAATTGTTTCTCTCTTATAACTTGTCTTTGGTTCCCCGTCACCTCCCTCCCCGCAATGTCCTTGTTTATAGGTCCATGTGTCCTTTATTGCTAATCAGAATATAAAATACAGCATCTCTGAGTAGCTGATTATTCAGTCTTCTGAAATCCTCCCATATGTTTTTGCTCATTGGCTACCTTTATGGAACTGGCCACGTCACACTCCATGCTTATTTTCCTGTATCACACTAACCTTGGAAATGGGAGGCTGCCTTACTTTCCTTTTCCTACAGGTGTGTGTGTGTGGTGTGCTAATTTTGTCTGCATATGTGCTATTTAAGAGAGGGAGTATACATACATTTTCTCACATCATTTTATCATGTCTTTTTTTCCTGGAGGAACTGTGAAGAGAATGGTGTATTTATATCCAGCCGTCATGAAAAGGTGTGTGTGCAAGTGTAGACAGGCGACGCTTTGGAGCGTTCATCTGAATGTATGACATGAAATCTGAGTCTTGGAAATACATTTTACATTGCCACATTCTGAAAACAGCCTATTTTGCTGTACTAGGCCTACGTCTTCCTTCTAGGCTTAAGCCTCTTTGTGTCTGTATAAGAGATTCTGGGCGCCAGAACACAGCCCCTTCTAAACAAAAAGTGACCTTGTTCGGTTGGTCTGTATTGATTATTGATAGCTGTAAAGAGGGTGAGAATGAAAGCCGTAGGGGGGTGGGTGTTTGGGAGAGTATTGAACCAGCGGCCCTGTCCAAAATTGCATCCTGTCCCCTATGTAGTTCACTGCTTTTTGCCAGAGCCCTATGGGCCATGGTCAAAATGAGTGCACTAAATGGGGAATAGGGTGCCATTTTGGACGTACACCTAGTGTGTGGTGAGAGGTTGTCCTCTAAATTCCAGTCAGAGTAGATGAGGAGAGGGAGGAGGGAGAAAAATGGTGGTGGAGGAGGAGGGCCTGTAGCAACAGAGGCCTCACTGGTCTCCAGCCATCTCACCAGACTGATAGGAAAGTGGGTTATGTAACGTTGGCTCTATAGAAAGAACATAGCATCCCTCTCTTTTTGTCTCTCGCTCTCCTCTCTCTCTACATGCCCCTGCACTTTTTCCATTTCTGTTCATCTCTTTTCCCTACCCTCTCTCTTACCCCCATTGCACTGATTTCTTGCCCTCATTGTTCCTGTCGCCCCCCCCTCCCACCCTTGTTTCTCTCTCTCTCCCGGGACAGAGTGTGATCGAGGGTAATCTTGAGTCATTTCACAGAGTTCACTGAGACCTCTTCCTACCCGAAATGTCCTTCGCTCACAGCTCCATCATGTGGAACTCTTGGCTTGAACACAGCACATTCAGGGTAGGGGAGGCTACTACTAGGCGTGCAGGCCCAGGTGTAGAACACATGAGAAGGGGTTCAGTGGAAAGGTGCCAGCTACAGTTTTGTAACTAGGTACATGGCGTGCTGCTGCTGCTGCTGCTGCTGCTGCTATTGAAACGTAAGAAACACAAACTAAGTCGAGCAGCTCGGGGAGCCAAGAGAAAGTGCCGATTTTTTAATTAGACTAAATGTCATCCGTCACTGGGGGACTGGAAGTGTGTGTGTTAGACATGGGCATATGATTTCACTGTTCAAATAATATCCCGAATGTTTTACTTCAATGGCGACTTGTTTGCGTGACTCAGGAAAGGTGGTACACTTTGCTTGTTGGAGGGAGAGGGATTTCCATTGATTAGAAATTTCCCGCTTCACATGGAGCCTCTGACTGTAAGCTGTTTTGATTGACCTACCAATCGCAAGCTAGACGTGTGACGTGCCTATAGGCTACCGGTGCCTCTTGTTTGTGGTGCGCATTCACGGACCTGTTGTTTTATTATAATTTCGAATGGCATGATCTGCCCTGGAATGTAGCAATGTCACATAGATAATTAAATACAATTTTAAGCAAATGTCTTTTTTTTAATTTTTATAATAATAAACCTTTAAGTAACCGAATACTAACGCCCGTTGTAACAAATAACCGTGCCCATCCCGTATGTGTGTGATGGCTTAGATGTAATAAGGAAAATCTGTGGCTAGCGTTGTGAATGGAGGTAGATGGATGTTTTTGAGGCTTCCCCCCCCCCATTTAGTGTTATTTGTGTGACGCCCCTTTGCTTCATTCCAAAAGGCCTAGTCACTGACCTCGGAACCCTCACTGACCTTCCTCCATACAAGCAATCACACTTCCCACACACAATCTCTCTCACACTGACACGGACACCCCCTTCTCTCCTGCCTCTGCTCTGACCCTGTCCTCCTCCTCTCTCTGCCCTACAGATGGAGACGTGCGGAGGGGCGCTACGCGGTGGATAGGGCCTCCATAGTCAGCCACTGGAACTGGCTGCAGGCCCACGTGTCTGACCTGGAGTACCGCATCCGCCAGCAGACGGACATCTACCGTCAGCTCCGCTCCAACAAGGTCAGCACCACCACAAAAAAATACACCCCTGGGTCTTAACTCTAATTATGATTATTATTTTTGAAAGTAATTCAATGTTTCTCAATGGTCAGCACCCTCAGTCTCAGCCACCTGGGTTGCCCTGGCAACAAGCCCAAGAGTGGAGGGGAGGGGGCGGACCTGGTGAAAGTCATGATGTCATTGGTAGATGGGGGGGGGGGGGGGTGTAGAAGCATGTCACGTGACCTAACATGTCTCTCGCACCCCACGCTCAAAGTAACTCTGCTCACACCTCAACGACGGATGAGAAAAGTGGGAACGCTTTTCTATTCTGTTCGTATCAAGAGTGTGTTGCGCACCTCGATACCTCTGACATGTCTGTCTGCTTTTATCCCTCACTCTCTCCCCCACTCTTATCCTCTGCTTCTCCCTCTTTTTCTTTCTCTCACTTCATCCATCCATCCATCCATCAGTGATTTCCCAGTGGAATATCTTAGTCTTCCTGGTTAATTCTTAGTCTTCCTGGTTAATTCTAGCAAATTGCTTCAACAGCTTGTTCATGGTGCCCATTGTCTGTGGCTACACCAAAACCAGTTACATTGGTGCAAAGCCACTGTTACCTCTGGTGTTATGAATCAGAAGGACTGAAGAGCTCACCCTGGCCTATCTGCGCTCTCGTAGGGTTCCATAATGCTGGCAGAGACCTCCCTCTTTGACGTGTCACCCGAGGACGGGGAGGTGAAGGCGGAGCCTGTTGGTTGCCCGGTAATGCAGGTAAATGAGTCTGACGATGTAACTGTCCAATCAGATCCTCAACAAGCCTGTGCCTTAATTTCTTAGACATCAACTCGCGTATCCTACTCATGCCCTCATTTTAGGTGATTATGTCCACAGTTCAGTTAGTACTACATCCTCTTTAAGTAATGTAGTATGATGTACTGTATCAAAGAGAAAGGGAGCGCAAATGCGACTTTTCCACTTAGCGTGGTCCCTCCCTACCAGTTCAGAGGAGAAAGAAGGGAGAGGGAGGGAGAGGGGACAGCTCTCAAGATGGCACCCTGGCACTGTGCCCAAAATAGAGAGATGGTAACAAGACTCGCCCACAGAACCCCAACCAGCCTCCGGGACTTGGTAGGGAGGGAGGAGGGACTACCATCTCAGGAAGAGGAGGGGGAGGTCCCAAAACAGTGGTGGTCTTTGTTTTGTCATGCCAAGTAGCGTTGACCTTTCTGTCCATTCAGTTGTGACCCGAGGAATTCACTAGGAGGTCGTTCAACTGTTCTGGGCTAGGCTGTAGTGGAAGGGAGTTGAGGAGAGTGGGTTGGAAGAGTTTAGAAGGGGAGTTCCATGGTAGCAGTGCCAACCTTGTCTTTGGTTCCAGGAGTGCGGCTCAGACGGTGGGGCGGAGGGTCCCGGATCCGTGGAAACAAGCCCGAGGAAAGGGTGCGCGTCCGGGAGACAGGTCAACGGGATCATCAACAGGTACGACACAACCGAATGAACCCTCTTACCCGCCCAGTTGGTGTGTGTCTGAACAAAGGGGTGGGTGGGGACATGATCCATGTGGGAATTGCAGCTGCTCACTGTCTTTCCCAAATATACTACAGGGTTTGTACACACAGCACGTGTTCATGCTGCAGCCGTTGTTTTCCTCTAGTGGAATGCAGAACTGTGAATGGAAGTTATTTGTGTCATACTTAAATAATCATTCGGTCACCGAGTAATACGTATTCACACTCATAGTGATAAATGGGATGGGCGTTACCTCCCATACTGTTACATTGAGACCTACCAAATAAGCTACTCGGTGGACAATCAAAACATAAATCCATAATGAACATAATCAGTAGTTGTAATATACACACTCATGTATTGCAATGTTGATGAGTGACTGTCCCTCCCTTCACTCCAGCTTATGTCATGGGTCTGTAGACCTACATTGTCCATATGTATTAGTGCTGAGCGATTAACCAACATTTCTGTTATTTTTCGTTTTTTAAACAACTAGTTGATCGACAACGGTTCAATTATTTGAATTCCATTTTGTTCTGTTTTTCTGCGAGCTCAATGCGCACATTGCACAGTTTCTCTAGAAATATATCAGATCCAGCCTGAACTATGCGATGCAGTAGGGAGTTGTAGTTTCCAACTGGCCAATATTGTAGTAAAACTACAAAGAGCATAATCCATTGTACATCTACTTGTTTGGTCTCTGTTTCTTTTATGCCTGCTGCAGAAGAGGCAGAAGAATGCGTGATTGTGAGGGGATATAGAGAGCAGCTGTCGCTTTGAGGCATCTCTACCTGAAAATACATGATCTACGTGATTGATAGTTGGCATTCAGTCGTCATAAAAGTATGCCTTGTTTACCTTGAGGAACTACAAAATAGTGATTTTTGTCAGAAAGCATTGGCAGCAGCTCTGTGTAGATGAGATGATGACTTGGAATGAAAGAATATATTCATCAAATAAAAAATAAATAATATACACAACTGAAATATTTTATTGAAGTGATGTGAATAAATTGTTTCATAAGTGATAAGCAGTAATGATGGGCAGTCACTACCATCATGGGACTTTTATTAATTGTTTTATTTTCTGTGTTACAGCATTCAACCCAAATAATCGAAAGCGAACCGACCTCAAAAAGCACTAATCTCTCAGCCCTAATATTTATCAGCAGCTCGTGGATGTAGATTCACAGGGTTTCTCTGTCTTCTTCCGTGTAGCGTAGTATTGATGAGTGACTGTCCCTCCTCCCTCCAGCCTGCGGCCTGGCTCTCCCGAGGGTTCTGACCCGGAGGAGCAGCTGAGGAAGCAGCAGCAGAACCAGCCCCCGTCCCAGCTACTGTGCTCCCCTCAGGATGACACGTGTGTGTCGGCCCGAACACGGCCCCTCCTCAGCTGCAAGAGACGACGCCTCGTCAGGCCCAGCACCGTCACCAACCTCAACCGCAAGGTTGGTGTGTGTGCGCGCTTTTACTGTGTGTGTGTGTGTGTGTAATATTGTTTTTCTGTTGGTGTGAGCGCCATCAGAATAGAATTATATTGCGTCGACAGGCGGGGTATGTCAATCACTTTTGAGATCAAAGCGCAGAACCACACTTAGCCACGTTTGTTCATATTCCTTGCTAGTTAGTGAGTTATTTGCCCGGGTATAGCATGTTTTGGGTCAGCAAACAGGGTTCGTATTGTCATGCAAATCCTTGAAAAGTCACGGCGTGGGCATCACCTGGTGTGTTCCTGTGTGATTGGGTCCGAGGAGAGAGAGGGAGACATTTACAGCAGGTAGGCCTATAAAATAACGATAGACAACGGATCAACTGAAGAGCCAATTCAAAACATATGGTGTTGCCTGGCTAGTTAACTGTTTAGCTTAAAGCATCATATTAATGTCATTGTGGTGTTCGATGTCCTTTAAAAAAAAAGTTCCGGCAGCACTCGTCGTGAATAATGAACGGGTGTGTTAGTAAACCAGAGCTAAATATTGCTGTTGTAAAACTGCCTCTCAAGCGCTCAAAAGAGTTGAGAAATAAATCTGACACATTTGGAAAGTTCTATTAAGCATTGGCCATGTCATTCTGACAACGTTAGAATATGTGCATGATTGACCTAGCCCAAATGACAAATGATTCCCAATGCTGTCAGTTAGATCTCCACTGAAACCTGAATATTTTAGCCTTACAAGGCAGATAAACGTTTTTTGTCAGTTGCCTTGCTTGAGGTAGCCAACCTTAGTCATTTGATCCCTGGTTCATTACATTTGGAAAGTATGTTATAAAGACGGTGTATAATTGTAATGTTGCAATGTTTTTTTTGTGGCCAACCATCATCCAGGAGAGCCTTAAAGGGGCAGTGTTCTATTTTCAGACAGGCTTGCATATGCAAAGTAGCCTACTGGCAGAGGGTAGCCTACATTTTTGCGGTTCTCTGTATGGTAATAATAATGATAATTGTATTTTGTAAAGGGATTCCTTGCATCATACAACACAATTGTAAGTCTCCCCTTTGGCTCATGGTGTTACAGACCATAATTATTTGGGGTACAAGTGACTTGAGCTTTCGGACGAGTACAAAGTCAGTCCTACTTGTCCAAAGGGCAAGTGGCTAAAAAAAAAAGAGTGAATGTATGCCGATCTGTGTGTGTCTTGAGTTACAAGTGTGAAAGGACATGCGAGCGTCTGTGTTTGTACTAGGATTAAGTGTGATTACACGTGGGGAGTGTACGTGTTAGTCAATGTACTGACTACAGCATATGGGTTAGTGGTGAATGACCGCCAGCCCTCCACGCCAGTACATTTTAAGGATCTGCATTCGAACTCTCATAGTGAGAGAACACACCCTCGGTGTGTGTGTGTGTGTGTGTGTGTGTGTGTGTGTGTGTGTGTGTGTGTGTGTGTGTAGGCTAGATGTCTTCTACCTCTGCATTCTCCGAGGACGTCTATTCCTTCATGTGAAGTGGCCTTGGAACAGGTGGCTAGTCTCCAACGACACAGGTAGGGCTCAACGCCGCAGACTCGTGTTCTGTTTAAAGCAGCGGCGTTATATCTCGGACTAGGAGGAGCTGCCTGACAGACGCCTACAATTCAAAGAGGTTTGACTGGACAGGGGGAGCTTATCCCAGATCAACACTCGTACTCTGTTCAGTAAAAGGAAACGCTGCCATAATGGGAGCGGGCTGTGAACAAGCGCTTTTCTCAGCTCCTAGCGCTTCAGCTCGTTGTTAAACTAAACAGGAACTCTGGCTTATCTTGTTAAACCAGCCCCGCCGCAGTTTCAAAGGCTTACCCTATACGTTACGGCAGGAAAAGCCTAGCTTGTGGTGCTTATGTATCTATGTTTTTATTTCTTAAACAATTGAATCTGGTCTGATTTTGATTGCCTTACAAGAAGGCAGGCGTTGTAGAAAGTACCCACGTTTCATTTTTTAGAGACTTTAGACGCAGTGTTGATGTGCAACAGTATGTTGTCGTTGGAACGGGAATACGAGGACTAGTTCTATCCGAGCTACTTCAGAGATGGTTTCCCTCTGTTTACATGTTCCCCATGTGTCTGGATCTTACCTGTTTGCTCTTGTCCGTTGCATTGAGAATTTGCACCCACTCGATTCCTTAGACCTACCTGGTTGAATAGGTTTAAAGAATCATCCCCCTCCCTCTCTTCTCCAGGGCCAGAGGCTGAGCGTA